>NC_056751.1:374030578-374183078 GCF_019279795.1 Protopterus annectens
CCGAGTTGTTTACAACACACTTGTATTACATATTTAAGATAAAACATTCTAGCAGCAATCTGAAAAAGTCATACTCAACTTACTTAATTGCTCAGTGAAAATATGAACTCCTACGTAGGCAGTTCCTTCCCCTTTTCAAACCTGAACTTCAAACTTATGGGGACATGCACCCTGATCTTGGGCTATCTCCCAACATGAGCTGTTTTACCTTTATTTATATTTTTATTATAGCTCAAAAAGTAATCCTGCTCATAATGGCACGCCAACCATGCCACACTAAAGTTTATTAACCTTAACATTTAGGGCATCTACAATAAGATGTCATACTTGCAAGTTAAGGTTACCATTCACAACCCTAATGTCTTCATAAACCTCATATTGATAAGGAAATGACACCCCTAGGCTTTGGCATTCAGAGGCTAGAGAGGAGGTCTGATAAAGGAGGAAGCATAACAGTCTTGTATCAGAATACATTACAAGTGCAGCCCTTACAACACCATGCCAATATTAAATAATACCGAGCTGCTTTTTTGTTCACTCCATATCAATAAAAATCCATTTATATAGGAATACTGTTTATCCCCGTCCACAGTAATAACCCCAGCTGCTTGAAAATGTGCTGACTGGACATCCGATGCCATCAATCAAGAAACACTAATTCTAGGTGACACAAAGATCAATTGGACCCGTAAAAATAACTTAACTTGACAGTCAACCTTAGTCTGTATTCTCTCACTAGAATAATAAATACCACAGCAAGAAGCAGCAAAAGAAAGTCTTCCACTCTCAACTGGATCCTCACTTCTAACCCTGATGTAATCCAACATCAGCTGATAAGGATCACTCTCGGAAGCATGTTTGTGTGTATTTAATGACACACACTGTTGTGTTTTGTATTCTATATTGATTAAAAGTAGTTTAACATTTAATCAAAGGTTTAGTTCTTGACTCCAGACCCTCAGGAAGAATGGTTTCATAAACTTAAGTCATACTTCTTGTTTAGTAACATCTGTGAAATATTGAAGTGTAACTCCTTAATGCTTATGTGATGTATATAAAAAATAAATAAATAAACCTCTGATTACGCCCTTATTTAAAGTGCATGGCTATTGCACTGGTAACATTGTTATTCATTGTCTCTAATAAATTTTTGTATTTGAACTCTTACTGAATTGTCTATGTAGAAACACTTGGTTCTCCTATGAAATGCTGACTTCATGAAAGCAACTTGCCCAAAAGAAGAAAAATATGCCTGAAGGTCAAAATGAGTAAAACCCCTCTTTGATAATTGTTTTGCAAGGGGGAGGCAAATCCATTTAATGCACCCCTGATGTTGGAGAGCAAGTCCCAAATGCCCCTTGAAATTACTTATACCAATTCTGTGGGAATGCCAATGTAAAAAAGGGAGAAATCTCTCAAAATGCGTGAATTGTTTCCATTGCACACGTAGAGGCTGCCTTGGCAACAATTTTCCTGTGGGGAAATGGTATCCTTTTTTTCTGGGTGCTAGTGACGCTCCAGCAATTTCGCCTGGAGCATGAGAAAGGGAGCTATAACAACTTACATTGACAATATGATCCATAAACTACAGTTTGTAAATAACAACTTTGAATTTGTGGCTGTTCTGTGTCACAGTGTGGGCTAAGATTCTAAATGATGACCATCAGCCTTCCTTCGCAATCAGAAAACCTAGCAAACCACATCTCCTCCAAAATTATAACCTAGTCATTAACCTTAACCAGTTTTATCCAGACACTTTTTTTATAGCCATGTGCAAAAATATAGTTGGCATCCACTTAAATATCTCCCATTGGATGAAGCCACTAAGTGAAAAACAAATATAGGCAAAGCCAGCCTCTTGGCGTAAACCACTTTAGACGTAAAGAGAGTATGCTTGGAAATGATGGCATACTTCCAAAAGTCCCCATGACTGTCAGAACACGTTTGCAATGTTTGTAAAAAAGCATATCTGCATGTAGTAATGCAAAACAAGCACAGAAGTGGTCCAAAACCCTTCTGTGATAGCACTAAGCACTAACAAACTCCCCAATCCAAGTAGAGCCTCCCAACCAAACTGCATGTATGAAAAACAGCCATATGCGTAGTATCAGCCTTTAATTTACACTTTATTATACCCACTACACTTCATAGTAGCCCTCCCGCTAACTGCACTGGTTATACTCTTCCTATCCATAACAGTACGTATGTCTACTTGCTCAAAACCTGTTTCCTGTTTCAACTTCCACTAACTAGAAGGTGTTCCAAAAGCTAATGACCACAAATGTTACAGCTGATACTCTTCCTACTGAATATATTACATTAGCATCATTAACGAATCCATTAAATAATCTCATGTCTCTAAAATCTGGAGTTAAATTCATATAGTACCCTTGTACAAAGGCAGCAGTTCAGTAGAATTCCTCAATTATCAGCCAATAGCCATACTCCATTCACCATCCAAAGGTATAGAAAGGTTTATTCACTCTGGTAAACTGTTATGTATTAAACATTCAATCAGGCCAAACAATAATACTACCACAGCTCTAGTATTCTTTGATACGGTCTACAATAAAATTGATTAGTCAATACTACCACAGCTCTAGTATTCTTTGATACGGTTTACAATAAAATGGATTAGTCCTACTATAATGAAAGCTAACAAGTTTCTGAAACATTTCTAAACTTCTCTAAAACATTTCATACAGTTTCCCAACCCAACCCAAAGTACTGGACACTTTAGCCAGTCTTGTCACGTCTCACCCTACTCTGGTAAAAAAATGTGATCTAAAGGATCGTGTGTTAACTGGCATACAATCTAGTCAGCCTGTCTCTCGGTGAATATTTGTGTATCGCATTGCTTCATTTTATGATGGAGACTTTGATTAAATAACAAATACCTGATAATTTTTTTATTGTGGCTGTTGAAATCATTTATATTTGAGGAAAGTTTAAAAGAATATTAAAACACTGATTTGTTCCCATCTCAAATTGTGTTTTTTAAGGAAACTGTTACATTTGTTCATTATATTATTAATGATTCATAATGTAAAAGATTTCCTCATTTATTTTAATGATTCATAATGCAAAAGAAAGAGTAAAAGGATAGTCTTCTGTAAAAATCCATGGATATTGTAAATATTTACATAAAAGTCCCATATTGCAAATGGACATGTGCTAATAACACCGCCATAAAGTTTATTATTCTTGTGCCTTGGCTTCAAGCTTTCACTGGAGTTCATGCAATATTAATGGCAGTAGACATTGTAATAAACTCTTAAACTAGAACAGTTGATCAAAGCTATTAACATTTCCATAAAGAAAAGCTCTTGGCAGGTATGGCAACTGGTATACCTTTTTTATCCTTAAAGACATCAAAAAGAAAGGCTTCAGTCGTAATACAGTATTCAAGCCCTGAGGTTGACACAGTATTATACATTTAAATATCCAAAATAAAGCTATCTTCCAGCTTGTCTGAATAGTTTATTTTGCTTCCTTGTATCCCTTTGTTTTAAAACAAGCAAAACCAAAATTCTAACTTCCACCAAAACTATGCAACACATAAGAAAGCAAACTGGAATAGCAACTAATTCGGTTTAATACGCAAGTAGCAAACTGCTACTACTAGTTATCAAAAATAATATTTGGGAGCAAATGAGACCACACACAACCTAAATATTATCCCACAACATTAAAAATGTCAACGAGCCTTTCTACCAGAAGATTGCACAAACTTCATCACTACCAGTATACAAGAACTCCCTATTTTTCAACCTTCTACCCATCTCAATGCAACTCTCCAAACTTCCCTCAGCCATCACTAAGCCCATTAGCTGAATACACAGCAGCATTCCATTTTCGAGAGAACCTGGTTAAAGAAGCAATCACATTCTTGTGAATTCAGACTAGAGTAAAGATTTTACATAACTACAAGTAGATAACTTTTCTGTGAAGAATGAACATCTGCCTCAGTGTTTGGAAGCGGTTGTTTCTTATAGATCTTAGTGATTGAAGTATCTTCTCTAAATTTTGTCTGAATATTTACAATCCTATACTTATATTCAGTGGTCAGTAAAGAAGCTTAAGTTGTGGACTGTTAAGTTGCAGAAAGCATGGGATGAAACAATCTGCCTGGATTATTCTAAACGTGAAAAGGCTCAAGACTGAAATTGACTCCTGTGATTTAAGAATAGGAAATAAGTATGACTTGAAAACCAACATTCAAAGGAAAACGTTTACATCCCACAAGTATGGAGGGTTGACTGCTATTGTTAGATCTGTGTCAGATGTGCTGTGACATGTTAGCTGAGACTTTGCTTGGTCTTCGGATTTGAAGAACTAAAAAGGTTCTCTGTCCCTGGGTGCCCTACTAGAGTATTCAAAGACTGCATGATAATCCTTTGTTGAATTTATGTAATGAGTTCTTGAGAATAGAATGTACACTTGAAGCATAAACATTCTTTTTTTCATTTCTAATGTTAAAGATTTATACAGTCAGTATTGGATAAATCTCAGCTTTTGTAGCAATTGTAAAATATAGCTTGTTGACATCATATTAATTTAACACTTTTAGTATTACTGTGATGAGTTGAGGTATTTCCAGCTATGCCAGAAGAAGTAGGGCAGTTGTTGTGTAACAGCAGAGCTAGCTGGAATTTTGTAAGGAATTATTTCATTTGTATATCAAACCGATTTTTACAGATGCTTGTGTTGTATTTGTAAAGCTGCTTTCGTTAAGTGTACTAACAGTGGGTCCTGACTGCATTGTAGCTGATGAAATGTATATGTTTTAACAGAGGATACTGGAAGAGAAGAGATTAATCTTAGTCCAACTAACTTTGAAAAATACTGTAGTAAGAAATTTAAATTACTTAATTTAGGCCATAAAGATTGTATCTTACAGTTCTGACTGCAGCCAGAGACAAAATGTCTGTGAAAACAAGGGCTAGGATCCTTGTTGTATTGTCTGTAGCAATGAACTAATTGCTACCCTGGAAGGGTGGAAGTGTTGAAATGGTTTTATGGCTTCCAGATGCTATAACACATTTTAGCAAAGCTCTGTCTGTATGTATGATAATAAATACATGAAAGATTCTGGTTCAGCTTATGGCAAAGGGGTAGTATGGGAACCATAAGTCATATGGCCAGATGTCAAAGCCATAGATGAGGGTAAGGTGGTTCACACAGCTTGTCTAGATCTCGCCAAGGCTTTCAACACCATCCCCCACTCTGGAATTATAGATAAGCTCATTAAACTAGGTATAAATCCCTATGTCACAAGATGGGTTGCCAACTGACTCGCGGACAGAACCCACACTGTGAAAGTAGCAGACTCCAAATCCGACTTCAGACCAGTGACAAGTGGAGTACCACAGGGTTCAGTCCTGGGTCCCCTCCTGTTTGGTATCTACTTCTCTGAAGTACAGGCTAACACAGAAGGTCTTTGGCTAACAAAGTTTGCAGATGACTGCAAACTAGGAGCCATATTCGAAACTCCTAACGATGTGGACATACTAGAAAAGAGCCTCACTGAGACAGATGCCTGGTGTCAAAGCCATGGCCTGAAGCTCAATGCCAAAAAGTGTGTTGTCATCCCCTTTGGTAAAACCTCTGTACCCGTGAACTACCACATAAGTGGTAGTCTACTTAACGCCGAAAGTGTGATAAGAGACCTTGTGACACAGGTTGACAGTAGTCTCTCCTTTGATAATCACATCGCCACAGTGGTCAGGAAATCCTTCTACGTGGCTCACCTCATCACAAAAGATTTCTCATCCAGAAAAAAAGAGGTCATTGTTCCCCTCTACTCATCACTCATTAGACCCATTATAGAGTACAACACCCCTTTTGGTATGTACCTCACAAGACATCTACAACAACTGGAAAGGCCACAGAAATACCTCACAAAGAGGATTACTGGCCTCAAACCGATGCCCTACGCAGACCGTCTCAAAAAAACTCCAGCTTTACTCCATCGCATATCGCCTACTCCGAGGCGATCTCTGCCTAACATACAAAGCTATGTCAAACCCAGAGCTCCTGGACATGTTCCACTTAAAGAAATCCCAATCCCTCTGAGCTACACGCTCTAGGGACCTAAACCTTGTCACCACAATAAACAGAATATGCTAGAGGGATAGATTCCTCTCCCAGAGACTTCCCATACTCTGGAACAGACTACCTATCTATGTCAAATAGAGCTCCTCATTAGCACTCTTCAAGAAAAATCTTGATGATTGGATGGGAAATAGGAAATTCACTCCAGGGATCACTTCCGTGACTCTGCTTGACAGGGGCACAGGAAAATAATTTTCTTGGGTGGCGAAAGCCAGGGTACCTTTTTGGCTAGGCTTGTATAGGCCCTAGGGCTAATAGCCCAGTACCTACCCATGAGAGTACTTGTATCTATTTGCTGACTCTGTTGGCCACTCCTGAAAGCCTTATTGCAGTGGTCAGAACACTACCATTTGTATTGATATTAATTTCACTCAGTATAATTGGGTACCATTGTAAGAGCCTTAAAGTAACTGGCTTTGGAGTCTCTGGTGGAAGTAACTACCTTATAATCTGGGCAAACGGGGGCATTGCTAGTAAATCTGTGCCAACCTTTCCCAGGTGTGTGCACAAATTAGATCTCCGAGTGTGTGTGTGTGTGTGCACAAATCAGATCTCAGAGTGTGTGTGTGTGTGTGTGTGTGTGTGTGTGTGTGTGTGTGTGTGTGTGTGTGAAAGCCTTATTGCAGTGGTCAGAACACTACCATTTGTATTGATATTAATTTCACTCAGTATAATTGGGTACCATTGTAAGAGCCTTAAAGTAGCTGGCTTTGGAGTCTCTGGTGGAAGTAACTACCTTATAATCTGGGCAAACGGGGGCATTGCTAGTAAATCTGTGCCAACCTTTCCCAGGTGTGTGCACAAATCAGATCTCCGAGTGTGTGTGTGTGTGTGCACAAATCAGATCTCAGAGTGTGTGTGTGTGTGTGTGTGTGTGTGTGTGTGTGTGTGTGTGTGTGTGTGTGTGTGTGAGCTGCTTGGAGCAGGGACACAAAGCACTGGTTTCACAAAGAGAGTAGCGGAGGACTTGGCTTGGACACTCTGCTGAGGACTCAACTCTATATCTGTGCTAGTGGGATGTCTTATTGGGGACTGGAGAGAGAGAGAAACCTGGACCCCAGGCTGAGTGTGTTCCCTGCGTGCTCTTAAGGGAAATTGTGCTTGATGCAGAGAGCTGCATCTGGAAATACTGTGTGTATCTATTTTTGTTCCAAGTGAATGTCCCTGGATACAGTGTCGGTGGTAAGGATTCAGGTTCCTTAATTACTGACCAAGAGAGGGGATGCAACAGTTACCATCAAAATAATAGAAATTATTTTGCTAATGAACAGTTTGATTAAAATTACTGTTTCCGATTTATAAAAAATTGGAAGTATCTTGTCAGTTTCCGCATTTTTAGCATCTGTTAGCTAAACTGTGTGTGCGTGTGTATGTGTGTATGTGTGTATGTGTGTGTGTGTGTATGTGTTTATTTATATATATATGCGTGTATCTGATGCATACATTGTATGTTGCGTGTATCTGATGCGTACATTGTATGTTGCGTGTATATATAGATATTGTACATTTTACATATGTGTGTGTCTGTATACATGTACACACACACTGTTTTTCTTTTTATGTAAAATACACACAAACAGAGTGACTAAACCACAGTTACTTAAGCAGTTGATAAATTGTGTAAAATTTTAAGAACTTGAACAGAATCTGAACACTGCCCTTAAAATAAAAGCTTTTTCTCATTTACATCAGTGAATAAAACTTGTATAGATTCAGTTAACAATTAATAAATCTTTGGGAGTTATAGATGAGAACTTAACATTTGGCCATACTTTTCAATCATTTTCATTATACTGTAAGAAAACTCATAAAAAAACTTTGCATGCTATATAGAATTACTAACATCGCTAGGAAAATCACTACTGCTCAATACTATTACTTCATGCCACTCCAATTCTCATTAACTTAGAAGCCTCTGTGTTATCCAAATTGGAGCAATGCTACAACAAAGTTGCTAAACTTACATCTACCAAACTCTGCATAATCTTGAAATTCCCCAGCTAGGTGGAACTAGATAATAATTGTACCTTCTGTCAAAAAAAAAAAGAGAAAAAAAACTGCTCACAAATTATTGTATTATCCTGAAAGTTGCTCATTCTCAGATGATTCGCACAAGTGGTGTGGTACAGCCTGAATAGATACGCTGTTTAGATGAAGGCTTTGTCTTTGTGACTGTGGCCGTTAATGCTGCTGGTGATGCGTTGTACTTGAGCTTTGTATCCAAGACCTGAAATTCAGTCCCAGCACATATTGAACAACAATCTATTCAAATACGTTTAAAAGGTATTTGAAGCAGCATCACTTCTGACTTTTTTCTTGCTCCACTGAACCAGGAAAGACTCTAAATGTAGTTGTAGTCATTTCTTCTGCAGCACATTTGCAAAATGGCTATAGCTGCTGAAATGACAGTGGTTCATGTGTAGGTCTTGCAGGTCAGTTTCATTTGGAAGCTTATTACTCTTTCTGTGCTCACTGCAAAGGGGGAAAACTTTGCTTTTTGGACTTTTGTTTGGAGTTGTTTACTGCTCCAGTACATACATTCAACATGTTAGTAAGCACGTCTCCTTTTCCAGTTTCAACAAATGTTGTGCAGAAATAGATATTTATCCTTATCCCCATTTTCTTAAGTTCAGTTCTGAATTCTAACAATTATATGCATTATTCCTCTAGGTATACATTTCTACTTTTATTGTTATCAATTTCTATTTAGTCCCGACATTTACTCCTTGCATCTACACTCCATTAACCCATGTGCTGATGAGTTTCTGTGATAATGAACATGGTTTCTGTGATAATGAACTTGGTTATCCCTGTCTTGCTTCTTGTCAACTCCAAAATTCCCTATAGACTGCCAGCCACCTTTGCTAGTGCTTTGGTTTCCTTGTATATTCCTTGGATCAATTCAGTGAAAGATTCTAAAAAGCTAAATTTCTCTAATACCTGGGGCAAGAAAGATCACTCTACTCTACTCTCATCAAATGCTTTCTCTGCATCTGAGGATATTATTGCAAGATACTGTATTCTTGCTTCTGCTACTTGGAAGTAATAGAGTTATTATAATAGTCCTTAAAAGTTGCTTTTCTGTGTATAAATCTGTATCTGTTATTCTGGTCAATATTCTGGTCAATATTTTAGGAATCTCTCTTAAAAGCAAAAAGCAGTGTCTTTCAGCTTTTTCTAGTTGGGGGTCGCCACAGCAGATCACCAGTCTGCAAATTAATTGGTAGTGGAGTTTTTATGGTGTCCAGTTGCCAGTGTAGCACCCAACCTTCACTGAAGGCACCCAAATACACACACGCACCTACCTGCATGTCTTTAAAACTCACTCGACCGCAGGGAGGACATGCAAACTCTGTACAGAAGGCGCTCCAACGAACCTCTTGCTGTGAGGTGACAAAGCTAACCGCCACACCACCACGGCCGACTTCTGTTTTAAGTATTTTATGTATATTTCACCGTTGTGGTTCAAAATAGTGATCGGTCTATGTGAACTTGGTTATTTTGGGTCTTTTCTTCTGCTTTGGAATCAGTTCTATGACCCATCTTGTCCAGCTTCATTAAACACTTCTATACTCACTGCTGCATTCTCCCCCTCACAAATCACAAAACCTCAGTCAGGATTCCATCTCTTCCTGGCACCTTAGTTTTCTTGCAGTGCCATTCCCATTTCAAACTCTGTAATCTCTGCATTAACATGTTGTCATAATGAGTCATTAGTATAGGGAGGACTTGCCATTCCAGCCAGTCACTCTTATATTCCCCTACCTGATCTGAATGTATGCCTGTTCTATGCAACTCTTTTTGGTATCCGTAAATAACCTTAACATTTCCCTTTGGGACTTGTCTACCTGGTATTGACATTGCTGGTTTGAGATTGACCTTTCTGCTCTCTGTCTCAGCTGAGTTGCCAAAGCTTTGCAGGTGGCAAATGAATACATCTCTCTCTAACTGATACTCTTTGAGATAATCTCTTGTCTTCCATGTTTTTGACTGTGGCTGTGTAACTTCCTCATTTGTTGAGACCTCTCTGGAGTTATCCCCTTTTGGTTTAGTTGCCAATCGTATAGGAATGTATTCCCTCCCTAGTCCCTATATCCCTTTTTATTATTCCTGTGATGCCTATGCACATTGGGAGGATAACAAGTACACACACAGTAAAGTACAATTTCCCTTAAGAGCACACAGAGATTACAGTCAGTCTGGGGCTGGTTTCTCCCTTTCTTTCCAGATTCCCAATAAGACTCCCCATGGGCACAGCTGTAGGGTTCAGATCTCCGTTGAGTAGTCAAGCCAAAACCTCCAGTACCCTCTCTGTCCAACCAGTGCTTCGTGTCCCTGCCCAAGTAGCTGACACACACACTTTGAGATTGTGTTTATATACAAACACACTGATACTCCTGGGGAAGGCTGGCACAGGTTCTCCAGCTATATCCCCTCCTGCGAGGCTGTAAGGTAGTAATCACTGCCACCAACTACTCTTATCAGCTATGAATAAGGCCCTTCCCAAAGGGTGACCGGTTTCACTGTGTAATATTACTGTTATCCAAATAGTAAGTGTGACTGAGCAGCAAGAGTATTGGAGTGGCTTGGACAGTATCACCAAATACATACAATGTACTCTGAGCTTAAATTATCTCTACACAAAACAGCCACAGTTGAAAGGTTTAAAATATGTAATAATACATAATAAAAGCACAAGACAAATCTCATCAATACAACACAGTGCCAATCAGGAGCTCAGAGATCACAGGAAACTTTTAAAAGAATATATTAGGATAGTCTGACTTGAATATAGAAAACAGCTAGGCTAATCTGGCTATATTTCTAAGAGAAGTCATCGTTCTGAATACTACTTGCATACAGAGCAAAGCAAGTGCCTGGTGAGTTATCCATTTTAGGCAAACTCCAAAATGCTCAATTCTCTCTGTTTGAGAGTCTTAATTGATAACACAGTACTGCTGAGTCTTTTCACATTACATCATTCTTGACACTTCTCTGGTTTAGTTTCCCAGTCTCATAGAACTTAAACATTTCTTTGATCTTGCAGCTGCCAGGAAACCACAGCAATAAAAGACACTTTACATGTAAAACCCTAGTAATTATCTCTTAAATTAAGACAATAGAAATAATTTGCTGGTCCAGACATCCTGTCTGGTCCAGACATCCTGTCTGTGAACTTGAGATCAAACAGTTATAAAATGCTTCACTTATCAGGTTTCTTCCAGCAGGGTGCACTGTGGTTACATTCCTGAAGTTCAGAACATACACAGTTTTCTTTACATTTGACAAACAAGCCTGTGGGTTGTATTCATATTTACAAGGACATAAAATTACTTACAAAATTCCATCAAGCTTGGGTGGCAGCCCCCCCCCCCCCCCCCGGAGAACTCAAGCTAGTTTTTCAAGTGACCCTTCAGAAACTATGCTTGAGAGGAGGGTTAGGTCTATCTGCATATACCTTACCCCATTCCCTGTCTTGAGAGCCCATCTGCAGTGGCTTTGCTAATCCTACTGCGGTGCTGCACTGACATATCATATGCTTGCAACCTTAGGGGCATCTAAGCAACTTGGCATTTTGCTGGCTGACTCGGTGTAACCATGTTAGGGGATTGTGATTTGTAACTACAGTGAATTTCCTTCCATACAGATAAGGCTGAAGTTTCTGCAGTGCCCACACTCTGGCTAGACATTCCTTTTTGACAGCTGCATAGCATTCCTCTCTGGGTTGAAGCCTACAGTTGAGATAAACCACTGGGTACTCTTCTCCCTCCGAAGAAATCTAGCCAAGTACAGCCCACACCCCATGGTTCAAAGCATTCACCTGCACAACAAATTCTTTGCTGTAATTTGGACTGGCTAACACAGGGGGTCCTCCCAAGGTTTCTTTAAGTTTGTGGAATGTCTGCTCACATGCTGTAGTCCACACTACTTTATCTGGCCTGTTTTTCCTTGTTAGGTTTGTGAGGGGAGCAGCTATGGTACTAACTTCCTGTAGTACCCTGCTGTCTCCAAGAATGCCCTCACTTGCTTTTTGGTAACAGTTGCAGGCCACAGCTGATTGGCTTCCGCTTTGGCTGGTTCTGGCCTGATCTTGCCACTCCCCACTCTTATGTTCCAGTAGGAGACCTCTGCCATACCCTCCTGACATTTGCTGGGCTTATTTGTCAGCCCTGCCCTCTGTAGTCTGCCCAGCACCTCCATGACATGCTGATGGTGCTCTTGCCAGGAATGGGTGTAGATGGCAATATCGTGCAGGTAAGCAAGAGCAAAACCCCCTGCTAGGATATGAACTACCAGCCTCTGGAAAGTCACTGGGGCATT
Source organism: Protopterus annectens (assembly GCF_019279795.1). Lineage (NCBI taxonomy): Eukaryota > Metazoa > Chordata > Ceratodontiformes > Protopteridae > Protopterus > Protopterus annectens. The sequence goes on from NC_056751.1 coordinate 374,043,014, forward strand.
TTTCATCCCAAAGAACATTGTGAACTCATACAAGCCAAAGGGAGTCACAAAGACTAACCTCTATCTAGCACTGGGAGTCAAGGGCACCTGCCAGTAACCCGTGGTAAGATACTATTTATTTAATTTCCTGTAGTCCACACACAATCTGGTGCTGCCATCCTTTGGAACCAGCAACACTGGGGAGGCCCAGGGACTATTGAACTCTTAAATTACCCATAGTTCTAACATTTCTGTATCTCCTCCCTCAGAGTTTGTGTGACTCTCTCAGGGACCCTATAAGGGGCCTGTCTAATAGGCCTTTGGGGTCCTGCATCCACCTGGTGCTGCGCCAGGTGGGTGCACCCTGGTTTCCCAGTGAACATGTCCCCAAACTCCTGTAACACTGCTAGTTTTTCTATAACCTGGGTAGGAGATAGCTGCTGGGACATTGCTACCCCTTCTACTGCGGTGTCAGTCTGAGCCTCACTGAGATCAGTCAGCAGATCTCCCTGAGACTCCTCCTATGCAGATACTCACTACCAGGGCATCCCTATCACACTAAGGTTTCATCATGTTAACATGGTAAAATTAGCAGTTTCACCATGTAGTTAACATCACTGACCTTCCTTTCCACCTTGCAGGGTCCCTCCCAAGCTGCTTGTTGTGTCTGACAGGAATGAGAATCATTACCCGCTGCCCTACAGCATAATCTCTCTAGTTTAGTATTCCTGTCATACCAGATCTTTTTCTGCTGCTGGGCTTCTGCCAGGTTCTCCTGGGCCAAGCCCATGAGTTCCCTGAGCCTTGTCCTGAGGGTTCGGACGTGTGCCACAACAGACTCCTTGTGAGATTTACACTCCCCTTCCCACTCACCACAACTTAAATCTAGAGGCCCCCTCACCCTATGCCCATACAACAACTCAAAGGGTGAAAAACCTGTGGATTCCTGGAGAACCTCTCTGTAAGCAAACGGATGGGGCAGATATTTGTCCCACTTCCTCTTAAACTGGTCTGCAAATGCCCGTAGCATGGACTTTGATTGTAGAGTTTAACCTTGCAACAAGACCATTAGAATGGGGATGGTAGGGGGTGGCCTTCAGGTGCTTCACCCCACAGTACTTCCACAGACAACCAGCAGGTCTGACATGAAATTGGCACCTCATGTCAGTCAGTATTTCTTTTGGGAAACCTAGCCTGCTGAAAACCCCTAGCAAAGCATTTGCCACCCTTTCCACCTCGGCGGAGGACAAAGCCTCTGCCTCAGGGTATCTTGTACCGTAATCTACTGCCACTAGGATATACTTTTTCCCTGTGGAACTTTGGGTACTCCGAGGCCCCACAATGTCCATAGCTTCCCTCTGAAATGGCTCCTCAGTCACAGCCAAAGGAGTCAAAGGAGCTTTCACCTTGTCTCCTGCCTTGCTACCCTGTTACATCTCTGAAAATTCCAGGCCAATAGAAGTTTTGCATAATATGTCTCTTTGTACATTTTATGCCCATATGACCTGCAAAGGGAATATCATGGGCTATGTCTAGAAGCACCAGACAGTAGGCTCAAGGCACTACCAACTGCTGTATTCTCTCACCTTCTAGCCCTCCCTCAGGGGTCCACTCTGTACACAGTAACCCTTGCTCCCAGTATACAGATTCCCCCTTCCCTTGAGAATCAGGTGCCTCACTAGCTACTTGCCTCAGGCCTTGTAATGTAGGGTCTGAGAGTTGAGCCTGTCTCAACATTCTTTTAGTAACCCTTCCCAGCTACCCTTCCACAGGAAGTCTGGCTTCCTCTGACAGCGGTGCCTCACTGTCAGCCTGGGTACTACTGTCCTTACATTCACTCTGTCCAGGGGATCATCAGTACCCACCAGCAGCTGTGGCTCACCACCAGTGTCACTGCTACAGAGTAGCTCTCTCCCTGAAGTAACCACCTCACCAGTCCTGGCTGCAAGTGTGCGGTCTGTCTGGGTCTCCTCCAATCTACCAGACCCACATGCTTGTCTCCAGCCTGACTGCGTATAACTGCATGAGCACATGGTATTGCATTATCAAAAGTATTCCCTATCAGGGCATCTGCAGGGGTATCCTCAAACGCACTTTCTTGCTGGCTTCCTTTTCACCCTCTCAGTCAAGGTGAACCCTAGCCAAAGGTATTTGGAGTGGGGTCCCTCTTAAAGCTCTGACTGGATCAGAGGCCGTCTCTCTCTTAGCAATGGCCTCTTTGCCATTCACTATGATAGGATATAACCTCTGGTGGTAGTTTGGTACCCTTGTTGTCTCAAGACAACCTACTGTTGGCATTGTGTCCTTCCCACTTACTGGCTCTCTCACCTTTTGTTCCCCACCTTGCCTCCATGGACATCTGTATGCCACATGGCCCCACTGGTTGCATTCAAAACATTTAACTCTAGGTCCTGGAGGTGTACCTGGACTAGTGGCTTCCCCTGCTACTGACAGATTTCTGTTGGGACAGTCTGGGCTGCCCACCATGGGTTCCTTTAGACCCATGAGCAGCACTGGGTGGCCCTTTCCTGTGCAATGATGCCCTGCTTGCTAGGTATAGGTGTCCCTTCTTCTCCAGCTTATCTAAAGTAGCACATTGTCTATCAGCTAACCAGATTCTCATGCCCTCAGGCAAAGTGCTAAAGGCTTGTTACTTCATCAAAAAGTCTGCCAGCCCTTCAAAAGTGGTGACCTGACATCCACTCACCCACCTATGAAAATAAGTGTTTAGTTCAGCAACATATTCACACACACTTTCATCTGTCTTGTGTCTATGCTCACAAAACTTTTTCCTGTAAGCTTCAGGTGTTGGCTTAAATTCTAGCAAACAATTCTTAACAGCAGTATAATCAAAAACAATCACAATCCGATATCTTGGGCAACACAGTTACAGCTTTACCATGGATTAAGGGGGTCAGGAACCATATCCAGAGCCTTTGGTCAACATCATACTGTCTACATACCCTCTCAAACTTATAAATGAAACTATCAAAAATTATCCCCCCCCCCTCTGTAAACTGAAAGGAATTTGCTGACCTTTTATGCTTCTGGGGTCTGGTTACTCCCTTCCCTTTACCTCCATGACTCTGGTGAAGAGTGAACATCTCCTTTTCATGCTGCCTCATCTTCCAGGCATAGCAGTTTCTCATTCTCCTCAGTCTATTTGCTGCTTCTGTTTCCAAATGCCTGACCTCCAACTCAAGTCTGTTTAGCTCCAGATGGATTTTTAAGTCCTCTGCAGAAAGGTTGAGCTGTCCATTCTCTGAGTGTTATACATCTCCATGGCCAGTCTGATCATCCTCCTGGTTGCTATTCTTTGATGCAGCTGTGACCAAAGCTGCGGTCATGTCTACTTTAGTCAGGTTTCCATGCACCAGTCCTTTAACCTGGCACATCTCAGCAAACTGGCTCCTTGTCAACTTACCGTACTCCTCTGCTGACATGCTTGCCTGCTCTCCCTGACTAACTAAGCTAACAAAAGAAATAAAACAATTGTGATCTAAACTCTGAGTATTCACTGCGTGGCTGATTTTAGAGTACAAAAACAACTTCAGTGATCACTGTACACAAGCTACAGGAATTCACTATCCACACCACTACAAGCCAGTTAGTATGTCATGTGGCTAACATACCACTATCAAACAACTATATTTGATGTTGATATCCCATCACTGCCAGACCATTATTATGTGATGCCCGTGCATATCGGAAGGATAAGAAGTACACACACAAAGTACAGGTTCCCTTAAGAGCACACAGAGATCAGTCAATCAGTCTGGGGCTGGTTTCTCTCTTTGTCTCCGGATCCCCAATAAGACTCCTCACTGGCATAGCTATAGGGTTCAGATCTCAGCCGAGTAGTCAAGCCAAAACCTCTAGTACCCTCTCTGTCCAACCAGTTCTTTGTGTCCCTGCCCAAGTAGCTCGCTCACTCACTCACTCACTCACTCTGCGATTTGGTTTATATACAAACACACATACTCCTGGGGAAGGCTGGTACAGGTTCTCCAGCTGTACCCCCTCCTGCCAGGTTATAAGGTAGTAATCACTGCCACCAGGTACTCTTGGTTTCTTCCAGCAGGGTGCACTGTGGTTACATTCCTGAAACTCAGAACATACGCAGTTTTCTTTACATTTGTGAAACAAGTCTGTGGATCATATTCATATTTATAAGGACATAGAATTATTTATAGAATTCTATCTAGCTAGGCTGGCAGCCCTCACAATTCCTTTCAGTTTATACCACTCTAGTGTTGCATCTCATGTCATAGCTGCATTTGTTTGGTCAGAATACATTAGTGGTCCTATCTTAGTACCTCCATGTACAAGTGTTAATTATTAGTAAGTATAATAAGGCCTTCTTCACATATGTCCATAATCTGAAAGGTAGCACCCAGATCTGTTCAGAACTGGTGGTCAAGGCCACCACATAAACAAATGCCATAGATATAGCAAAGTTGCTGGCTGACAGATTCAGCGAACATTTCAACCCTCTGCCCCCCCCCCATCAGTAAATCAGGCCATTCCCAGTACCTGCCCCCTTTCCCTTATATCTAGGGATTGGGTCATCAATGGTTTTCTCAAGGCAAAAAATACAGGCTCCATGGGACCCAGTAACATCCCAGGCTGCATCCTACATGAACTCAGGCAGGAAGTTGCAGCACTATTAGGTGCCCTATTCAACCAAAGCCTGAGTACTGGCTTTGTTCTGGCTGAGTGGAGGACAGCCACTGTCATCCCTTTACACAAAGGTGGAACGTCTACCGATCTGGGAAATTGTAGACCCATCAGCCTAACTAGCCGGATGTGCAAGGCCATGGAATGGATTATCATGGACCTCATTAACAAGGAGTCTATATTAAAAGACCAAGACTCATTCTTTCGAATGCTTCTTGGTCGAACTTAAAAGGCTGAAAACAGAAAATATCGAAGCGGCTGTTAAGCGAATTCTTTCCCTGGGAAAGAATTTGCTTGGCCGCTTCGGTACTTTGCTGTTTTCAGCACTGTGGTGCAGTCTCGGAGTTGGTATATTTAAGTAGGGTGGTGTTGGGGGTGAAGCCCCCCACTTAATGTAATGTTTGAAATTCATTATTATTTATTTATTTATTTTTGTTTGATCGACCCTATGTAAGTATTCAATCACCATTCGCTTTTTTAAGCGTTCAGTGATTTAATGTAGCCCCTTAACAAGGACATTGGCAACATCTAAACGCTCGAAACCACACAGTTTGGCTTCGTCAAGGGGAGGTCAAGTCTGTTAAATTTGGTTGACTTTTTGAGACTATCACTAAAGCCATGGATGAAGGGAAGACTGTGCACACCGCCTACCTTGACCTGGCCAAAGCCTTCAACACTTCAGGCGTAATAGATAAACTCTCTCAACTAGGCATCAATCCGTATGTTACCATATGGGTAGCTAACTGGCTCACTGATAGAACCCACCTGGTCAAAATAGGGGAAGTCACCTCAAGCAGTAGACCCATATCGAGTGGCGTACCCCAGAGTTCGGTCTTGGGGCCTCTGTTATTTGGGATATACTTTTCTGAGGTGCAGGCCAAAACCAGTGGGCTATGGCTGACCCAAGTTTGCAGACGTCTGCAAACTGGGTGTTGTCATCAATTCCCCTAGTGACATGGATATCCTCCAAGAGGGTCTCACCTAAACAAATGACTGGTGCCAGAAAATGGCCTCAAGCTGAATACAAAAAAAATGCATCATCATCATCCCCTTTGGGGAAAGTGATGTCCCCACAAATTATTACATTAATAACAATGTCCTAAACACGCAGTCAGTCATGAGGAATTTGGGCACCCAGATTGATAGCAACCTGACTTTGACCACCATGTTGCTTCTGTTGTACTGAAAGCTTTCTACATGGCCTACCTCCTAAGTAAGGGTATCTCATCCAGGGACAAGGAGGTCATAACATCCCTGTATTCTTCCCTTATAAGGCCCATTATTGAGTACAACACCCCATTCAGCATGTACCTCGCAAAGCACATGCAGCAGCTGGAGAGACCACAGAGGTTCCTCACCAGGAGAATGCAGGACCTCAAAAATCTTCCATGCACAGGCTAAAAGCCCTATCCCTCTAGTCTGTTTCATACAGACTCTTCAGAGGTGACCTCTGTCTAGCATACAAGGCGATCTTGGACCCCCACATTGATGGGATTGCTGCATGTTTGCAAGTCAAGCTTCACTCAAGTAACGCACACACATGGCCTCAACCTGGTCTGTGGCATCAATAGGACTTGTTGGCAGGACAGACTTGTGTCCCAGAGGCTCCCCCGTCTGTGGAATACACTCCCTGTTCACATCAAGCAGAGTACCTCTTTTTAAGTGCAACCTGGATAACTGGATGGGAAATAGAAACTACATCCCTGGGATTCCACCCATGTCCCTGCTGAACAGGGGCATCGGGTGTTGATTTATCTATACATGGGCTAAACTCTTGGCTAGGCTTATAGCCTAATAACTTCCTGTGATCCTATAAGTATCTTGTTTATTCTTGACCATATTTGCCGTTCTGGGCTGTAGTAAGTATAATTGGCACAAGGTCTGTCCCACTGCTGTCAACAGCGGATTCTTAAACCTTTAGTATTTAACAGTAACCTCCCCCCATACACTCTTCTAGGTCTTCTGCTCTGTTGTCCTCCCTGTCTCCCCAGAGTGGAAGGCATGCTCCAGTCTCTCGCAACTGTACATGCCTCCTTGGCAAACTGCACAGTTTATAGAAAGAGATTTGACTGATTTATTGTTCGACCCCAGGGGTCAACATAATTCTCTCTAGTCTTCTTGGTCATCCAGGTAGACCTCCTCCTCATGAGGAGGAGGACAGAATTTTGACGGTGTTAAATCTCAGTAGAGCCAAAATGACTACCTCTGTCTTCTTGTGCTTTGATATCTTGATTGAGAAGTTTATACACTTGCGCACCAATTCAAGTTGTTCACTGACACTTAAATGCGTTTCTTGAAATAACGTTGTGTACCCCTTCTCTCTGTCTTTAAAATGTTTTATCCCCTCTCCCTTTCTTAACTGGCTTTAACTTATTGACATTCCAAGTAGTTTTAGCTAAACTTGTTTGTATTGGTTTACTAATGTTCCACTAATGCTACTTAGGACTTCTTGCATAAACCTATAATTTTAATTGCTAAGTTCATGTCGTCATTGCTGTTAAATGACCCCTCGGTTTTCCACTGGCTGAGTCTGAATGGACTGACTATTCTTATTGTTATAGGTTTATACTCTTAAAGGAAGTTATAAGAAAGATACTTTTTACAACATACATCAATTCCTCCAGCATTATAATTGTATACAAACTTAGAAGTAGAGGGCATCTGCTTTTGGCTCGCTACTGAACTCTATGCCTCAGTCCCACCCGCTATAGGTTGGAACAATGCTGAGACATAGAAACCCCCCTCCTCCAATCTCACCCTTCCACAAATTTCTTCCTTCTGTTGCAGACCCGTTTCTAAAAGTATTTGTAAAGATTTCAGGCGCATCCAAGCTGCAGAACTGTCTTGCACACAGCCCTTCTGAAGCATTCACGTCTTAAGGGTGCAGTGCTTATCTTCCTTTAACTATAAAAACATTGTTTTACTTGAATTAGTACTGCACTGGTGCTTCAGTTGTGTTCTGGTTAGTGTGAACTTATAGCCTTTTTTCAGTGTGCTGTTTTTTTTTTATCTTCGTAAGGCTTTTACTTTCCCAACTAATCTTCTGTTCCAGTCAACTGTAATATTAATTTATACTGTGTATTAAGTTTCCATCTATTGATCAGCATTCGACAACTGTTTTCCCTTGTCCGCTTAATGGACTGTGAGAAAAGTTAATGCCATTGTGTATACTCCCCCTGTCCAACTTGGTGAACCATTGCTTTCATGTGAAACAATGAAATCGTGGGGTAATTAAACTAGTATAGAAAGTGAGTTCTCTGCCTGAATTGTTTAGATTTTTTTCCTACTAATTTAGAAGGGTAGATGTAAAGTGCAACTCTTAATTCATTCTACTTGATGTGTCACTACTCCTTTATCATCAAAGAAAATGCACCCATCTTTCAAGCCTTTTGGAATGGCTTCCTCCCTTACTTCTCCTTCAGTGAGAATAGCAGTGGCTTATAACATCATATCCTCTTTCAAATTTCAGTTTGGCTTATTAAAGCCAAAGCTCCCATCCTCCATTAACACCAGTACTGAAGGTTTCCCCTTTACCTGCAATCCCTTCACACACTATTGCTCGTATTATTCTTAAGTCCTGAAGGCATCCTCACCAATATATCACATGTCCTAACTCTGTGTAAAATTCTTGAACAAAGTAATTTCTTAGGATCAAAAAGATTAAATGGCAAAGTAAGCTTTAAGCAACTGTATGTCCAATAGTTTGTGATCTGTTCATTTTGCAGAGCTGTTGCCTTTCTGTCTGTCCCTTCCAGTTTCCACTCTTTGAACAGTGGAATTTGGCTTTTATTTGATTCAAGAAAGAGGTGGACATGCTGGTTATCTCAACTTGTTACTTCGGTTTTTTCTTGTCCATGCCCCCCTCCCTAAGCTCCTGATGAAACCTTGTCCAAATGTACGATCTGTTCTTGCGGGAGTGAAAAAGATATAGTCTTGTTTGGCAGGAGCAGGAGCAGGAGCTTCTTTGTAGAGAAGCTGGAAGCATATGCGTTTTTCACTGGAATAAAGGTCATTTTAACTGTAAGTTCTTTCATTAACAAATGCCTGTTTGGTTAGCAGGATTCCAAGCTAATTGGTGGGCTTGCTGTGTTTGTTTCCTTTTTAGGGTTGAACTTGTGTCAGTAGTTGCTTTTCCACGAAGGCCACACACCTCTCCTTGCAGCGACTCTAGCACCCCACTAATTCTGAGTTTTTTTCCACTACAGTTTGTCATGGTCTGTCGCTGTTGCCTCCAGTAATTCAATCCTAATGTCCGTTGTATCCAATTTAGCTTTAAAAGTTCATTACCCTTTATCTGTCCCTGTATCAGATCAGTATACAAATAAGGTGTGTGTGTGTGTGTGTGTGTGTGTGTGTGTGTGTGTGTGTGTGTGTGTGTGTGTGTGTGTGTGTGTGTGTAATGCTATGCATACACAAATTTTTATACACGTATAGTACGTATGCATAAATATAATGTACGTGTATAATTATATATATATATATATATATATATATATATATATATATATATACACACACACACACAACAGTACGTATGTATACAAATATATAAAAAAAAATATATATATATATATATATATATATATATATATATATATATATATATATATATATATATATTATAGCTGTGTGTGTATGTATATATAAATTTGTTTACTGCATTGTTTAGGGTTGGACAGTAGGATAGTTGTCATCATCTCCTTGTGGTAGTTACTACATTGTAGATAACTGGATTTGTTTGGTGTGCCTTTGTTTTTGTTATTCAGGGCCATCACTGTATTAATGGCTGTATTGTCAGTTACTATGTTCAAGATTGTCTGGTCAGGGGTTTAAGAAGTTTGCCAAATGCTGACACAGTCTCCCTCAAGATCCACATTCCTTGCGTGTCTACTGCTTGGGCGCTGCCTATATCGACATCTTTTAGCACTAGGGTTGTTCAAGCTGTAAAGAAAAAACTAATAGTAAAAGGTATTATCTTCCTGCTGCATCATCTTCATCCATTGCTGCCTTCTGCCCAACCGAGAAGCAGGATAAACCCAAGACCAAAGACAAAGACCAGCCAAGAGAGCCCAGTGAGAAGAAGAGATAAGTAGGAAAGTTAGAAATCTAGGAAAAGGTCCACATCCTATTGCTTCAGCTGATCAGGATCCTAAATTTCCTAGGAGGACATATCTGTCAATGCCACAACAACCTTCCTCTCCTTAGCTCCATTTCTTGCCTGAACCTTTAAGCCCCATCTTACTTTTTCTTGTTCTGCAGTTAAAAGGGTTTTAAAGGCCACCCTCGGTGGCTTCTTCTGTTCACTCATCCAGAAGCATTACCAGACAAGATGTCAATAGAATGATGAAGTTTGTGGACATCAAGTTCAGCCTCTGGTTCTCTCAGTGCTATCACCCTGAATTTGCTGAGTACTGGTCCATCAACCTCTCTCTCCAGTCAATCCAACAGACCTGGCTATGCTGGATCCAGCCTGCCTTGGTGCATCTGTGTCTGAGCTGACAGTTTGTGCTTCTTAGACTGTATCCTTGTCTCTGTTAACTCCATAGCATTTGGATCAAGAAGAGTCTTGGAGTCAGAGCATCAGTGATAATACCCGAAAAGATGGGTCAACTCTGCAGTTATCAGAGCTCATCCCTGACAACTCCGATCCAAGACCAGCCTCTGGGCATAGGAGTTATTTTCTTCTCAGGGCTTTGGCCCTCAGCAGCTCAGATCAAAGACTGGTCTGTGGGCTGAGGACTGTCACTACAGGATTTTACATCTTCTTCTCCTCCTATCCAGCAGGTAGAGTCAGGACCACAGGCTTCAGAGGCTGCTCACTATTTGAGATCACAGTCTGATTCTGACCCACCCAACTACCCATAGTTCACGTTCATAGGAAACAGACTTGAAAGTGAAAGCACATAGACTCTCCCTGGAGTCTATTACAAGATCGTGATTCGTATGAAGATAAATGGTCTCCTGTATTAGTCTCTGAAGATGTCTCCTTCGGTGAGATCCTAGAATTGAGGAAACGAGATGTTCACAGACGACCCTTCACCAGATGAGACCATTTTCTTTTGAGACCTTTGGATCAGGCTTAACTTCATTCTGGGTAGTAGTGCCTATTGATCCCCAGATTGACATTATGACTCTGGACTTTGGAAGGACCTTGTCATGGTGAGCCATTACCAAAGAAACCAGGCAGGATCATGGCAACACTCAAGGGCAGGAAGCATTGGAGCAGAGATCTACCAGTAGATGCCATGGTGGTAAGAGTGGCTACCAAGAATGAATTTACGAAAGAAAGTTCCCCTGTCCACCCCCTCCCCCAACAGGGAGTCTAGGATGCTACAGGTTTGGGAAATGGATAAGCTTCAGCAACCTTCACCAGCCAAATGCTGAACAGTTGGCTCATGTAACATGATTCCAGAGAGACTGGACTAAGACTCTCTCTAGTAACCTGCAAGCGGTGTTCAGAAGACTGTGGTCTCTTGGCTGACTATGACTACCCCCCAGTCTATATTTAACATTACCATTCGACTGCTATCTAATGCAGCTGATGGTACGGTGAAGGCAGCGGGCACCGGCCTTTACTGTATGCTGACATGCCTGGATGTACTTTTGTGGAAGGCTTTAAGCCATCCTTTGTTAATGCCCCATTTGATGGCTGTACAATTTTTGGGCCAAAGATAAGACACACTAACCAGGAGTCAACAAGATGGAGTACTTCAAAGGACTTTCTGTAGGAACCACAGTGGTACAAGAAGAGTCGGTTCCGCAAATCACAGGGTTATTATCACAGTGCTTCTTGGGGGTCAAACCCCCTCATGGCAGAGGAGAAGGTAACACTAATGGATGTTACCCGAGAGGCAGATGTGGACTGCAGAATCAGGGCTTTTATGGTCCCTTTACAAAAAAGCTGTATTAGTGCTCCTGAAAGGTTGCCCGGCTGCTGCATTCTGGAGATAGTTGGGGGGAGGTGCTTATCCATGCACCTACAAACCTGGCAAGCATAAGATTCCTGGGTGCTAAACATTATTTCCAGAGACTTCTCTATTCCCTTTTCATTTTCCCCACTAAAAAAGAAAGTTCCTGACATTCCCACTAAAAAAGAAGAACGTTTCTGACATTCCACCTAGTCAGTGGGTACCTACAGCAGCAGGGATTTCCCAGCTGCTAAAAAAGTCACCCAAATGGTACTAGAAAACCAGTTAAGAGTCTGGAGTTTATTCAAAGTTCGTTTTGGTATGCAGGAAATGGGGGGACCTCCGATCCATTCTAGATCTCGGTCATTTTAAATCTGTTTGTAAAACAGACAAAATTCCAGAAGGCCACAATCCAATCCATATTGTTTCTTCTGTGGAAGGGTGATTTTGTATGTGCACAATAGATCATTAAGCGTGCATATTATCCTATAGAGAGAGAAACATTCCAGGAGATTTCTCTTCCTGGTTGGGAATCAGCCATAAACAATTCAGAGAGCTGTCCTTTGGTCTCATCAGAGCCTCCCAGGGTGTTTACTAAGATAATGGTAGTGGCAGTAGCACATGCACTTCTGCAAGGGATCTATGTTTTTCCATATCTTGATGACTGGCTTCTCACTGCTACCTCCAGGCATCTCCTGTTAACCATCTGTACTTCTGCAAAACCTAAGAATAGTGATAGATTACCCAAGAGCCACATGGACCCATCACAACAAACAGAATTTATTAGATGCCACCTGGATTCATCTTTACAAATTACCTCACTCCACAGTATTCTCCCTATGCATGGTAACCACATGGGTACTTCATCCTTCACCCTCAGTAAGGATATTTCTATGACTGTTGGATCTAATGGCCTTCACCGTCTAACTGGTCCCTCTAACCAGGTTCTCTGTGAGGGTACACCAGTGTACCTTTTCTGTGAAATGGTCTCAAAATGTTCACCCATCACATTACAAATTTGCATTATTTAAATATGCAGATATATCAGCTGGAGGATAATCTCTCTGTTTATGGAAGGTCATCCATTTCACACAGATCTGTCATTTAGTTGTCGTAACCACGGACACATCCTCCCGGGGGGGCATTTCGAAGGGAGAATGGTCCAGGCTCTTGATCATATCTAGAGGTGAATCTTCCCATCGGTGTTTTGGAGATGAGCAGTCCTTCTATTATACAAATCCAAATAATGAACCTTACAATACAAATACAAACCAGTCAAGAAAAATGGTTTACGTAGAAGTAGCATGCATCCCCTCTTTGCATTTAGAAATGTCATTGGGGATCCGTTACTCAGAACGGTAAAATTGAACACTGAGTCGAATGTGTTAAACTAGATGGATTTTTGTAAAAGATTTTGTAGAAAAAGGATACAGTTGTAAAGAAGTAGAAGTTGCATGTGGAGATGTGAAAGCACGTAGAGATACTTTAGCAAGGCCTTATTTTCATTATAACAAATGAATGATTAAGAATAGAATGAAGAATAACATGAGATGTATTTTAACATACAACAAGAACACTTTAGCCATTAAGCAGGTAATATCTAAGCATTGGTATATAGGTTCATAGGTAGGTACTAGGCTATTGGCCCTAGGGCTTGTATAAGCTTAGCCAAAAAGGTACCCTGGCATTTGCCACCCAAGAAAATTATTTCCTGTACCCCTGTCGAGTAGAGCCCCAGAGGTGATCCCTGGGGTGAATTTCCCATCCAATCATCAAGATTTTTCTTGAAGAGTGCTAATGAGGAGCTTTGTTTGATATAGATAGGTAGTTTGTTCCAGAGTATGGGAAGTCTCTGGGACAGGAATCTATCCCTCCAGCATGTTCTGTTTATTGTGGTGACAAGGTTTAGGACCCACTCTAGAGGATGTGCATGCTGAAGCTACACCGGCTTCAGAAGTTACTGGAACTTCCTCATGTGGAGCCTGGCCAGAGGAAGCGTCAGAATGGTGGAAGCCATGAACCCCAGAGCTCCTAGAAACTCCCTGGCTGAAATGGAGGCCAGGGGAAGAAGAGTTTGAAAGAAAGAAATGAGAATTAATGCCTTTGGAGGAGGCAGGGATGCCAGCACTGGCAGTGTTTGAAACCTGCAACCCAGAAAGACATGATCTTGAGAAGGAATCAGGGAAGACTTGTTGAAGTTTATTGTGAACTCCAGGTTCTGAAGAAGAAAGAAATGGTAAAATGAAGATTTTGCAAAAGGACCTCTGGACAAGGTGCATGAATCAGTAGGTCATCCAAATAAGGAAAGATTTGGAAACCTTGAACCCTGCAAAAGGCAATCACAGGAGCGAGGCATTTGGTTAACATCTTTGGGGCAGTAGAAAGGCCAAAGGGCAAAGCACAGAACTGAAAATGCCAGGAAGCAACAGAGAAATGCAAAAATCTCCTGAAAACAGGATGGATTGGAATATGGAGATAAGCATCCTTGAGGTCCAGAGACACCAGAAAGGCCTGAGGGAGCAAGAGAGGGGAAAAGGGACTGAAGGGACAACATCTGAAAGGAAGGGCACCTTCAGAAAGGTCTTTAGATGGGAGAGGTCTAGAATAGGTATCCAAGTACCTTCTTTTCTGGGCACTAGAAACATTCTGGAATAAAACCCTTTCCCCCTTTGGGACACAGGCACTTCTTGAATAGTACCCTGAGACAAGAGGTCCTGAAGAACCTTTTGGGGGAGAAAAGGAAGCTGTTCCTGAGGAGGCTGAGGAATGCCCATAAAAGACGGGAAAATCCAGACCATGAAGTACCATTGACAAAACCCTAGAATCCTGAGTGATTTGGAGCCAAACGGGAAGAGAGAGAGAAAGGCAAAGAGACACAGGAATGTGGCTGCGAATGGGTGGATAGTCAGTCAGTACCTGGTTTGTCAGGAAAGAAAGGCTTAAGAATCCCTGCAGTCTGAGTGCCTTTAGCAGGAGAAGTCGGTTTAGTACCCTTTTTACCTTTAGAGGGAGGGCGAGACTGCCTGTGAACAAAGGCTGGCCTAGAAGGGTAATTCCATTGAAAATTCGGCACAGGTGAAACAAAGACATACTTAAGCTCCTGTAAAGCCTCCCCCTTCTCCTGAAGAGACTTAAATAAACTAGCAGCCTCTTCACCAAACAAAAGAGTACTATCTAGAGGAGCATCCAGCAACTTAGCCTTAATATCATCAGGCAGTGGTTGAAGCCGAAGCCAGGATTATCTCTTCAGAACCAAGCCAGAAGTAGCAGCGCTTGAAGAGGCATCTGCTGCATCATGACTACATGTGATAGAATGACGAACTACCCGAGAGGAAGTCCCAAGCAAGGAAAGAGCAGTAGATTTACCCTCGGAGTCTGGAAGGTCAGAAAGAACCTGACAGGCCTGAGAAAGAAGAGCCAAGACATACCTAGAAATATGGGTCTGATAATTAATAGCCCTAAAAGGCAAGGTAGTGGAAGTTTAAACCTACTTACCCAGTCTATCCATGGTCTTGCTGTCCTTGTCATAAGGCAGTAACTTGGAGGAAGGAAGCAACTGAGACAGCTAATCATAGGCTACAGATACCACAGGAGGGTTAGCAGCAGGACATTTAAACAAAAAGGAACAATCCTCAGGCACACAGACTTCCTTGGAGCAGGGGGCAGAGAATCTGGCATTTAGAGGCAGTGGAAGAAACCTCCCAATAAAGCAGGCAAGTCAGTAGGAATGGCTGCAGATTTAGGAGATGTCATTTGCAGTAACTCATAGCATCTCTTATGGATATCTGAAACCTGGGCACAATCCCACTTAAAGTCCATCATTCTAGAGAGCGCGTCCCCAAAGGAAATTTCCTCAGAGGGATTATCAAGCGTATGAGAGTCCTTCTCAGACCTGTAGTCTAAAGGAGAAGGAATCTGGGCAGAATAAGCAAGGGAGTCCTCGTCAGAATTCACCTCAGAAGAATGGAATTCTCTGTGCCTTTTAGGGGAAGAGGCGGACCAAGGAGGAGCAGGAACTGAAACTTCTTGAGGAGGCCACGATGACAGTAAAGCATTAAATAACCCCTGAGAAAAGACCTGCCACTTACTTTGTGGATCCCTAGGAGCAGAAGAGACCTGGTTAGTTTTCTGTTTCTTCTTCAAAGGGACCCACCGTCCTTGAAATCTGAGAAGGCCCAGACTTGGGATGGCATTCCCCAGCTGCAGTAGGATCCTCTTCCTGAAAGAGAAACTGTGGAAGCAAATGATACCCTCTGAAACGGTCAACCATGATTCCCTCTGAATGCCCAAAATGGATGCCTGCAAAGCCTTGTTGGACGTGCTGTCTGCCAAGTCCTCCCCGGCCTCCAACCCAGACGTAGTAGGAGAATCTGACAAAACAACCGGGTGAGCCTCCGGGTGCATAATAACCTCAGGAGAAACACCCGGCAGAGGCTGGACAATGGAAGATTACCTCATGTATCACCTTCTCAGATGGCTGACCCTTGCGGCAGGAAGTTCTATCCATAGTACCCACAGCAAGAAGCTTACGTTGCTGGTTCTCAAGGTATAAGGAAAGGGAAGAAAGCTTACTACAAAGAGTTTTGGGGACAAATGCCTGACAAATTGAACAAGACGTATGGTCGTGAGCAGCACCAAGACAAAAAAGACGCTTATCGTGACAGTCTTTATGGGGAATCAGTCTCCCACACTGGCATTTACCCTACCTGGATGACTAACTCCGAACAGCACTAAACAAAACAGGAAAAGAAACCAAAAACCCAACTGGATACTTATTTGCAAGTGTGAGGACTCCAGCAAACAGGAACAAGCACGGAAAAGCCAATAAACAGAAAAACAGTAAAAAAAAAAACCATGGGTGTATGCAACAGACCAGTGGTTAAAACAGCGTTCGGACTGGCAGCAAAAAAGTTCTGAGGATGATATGCCTGAACATCACCTTTATGCCCTACCTTACACAAGGAGTAAGCAGGTGACGTTCAGCGTTCCATAAAGCAACAGAAATCTTTTGTAAACTGCTTGGACGGAGGGCTTCACGGCAGGGAATCCCATTAGTAAGGAATACTGCAGCAGTGAATGTAAGGACATCCACATCTGCATCTTGTTTCCAAGGTTTTCACTCAGACTTGGTCACTGATGGGGAATACCCTCAGGAGTTTGGGTTTTTATGGCTTCTGTGATTCTTATGGTAGCCCAGGCAAGACAGCATGAGAAAGATACAGTAATATCTAAAGTCTGTTTGATACCAGCACCAACATTGGTTGTCTTTGCAAATCATATTGCAGAGGTTTATCAGAAGAGAAATCACTTGGTGGAGACAGCAAATGCTCTTAAATCTAGGTCTCCCATCTCCCTTCTTGTTCTAAAGCACTCACTTACCAAACTTTGCATGGGGAGCAGTTTCAGGAGGGATAAAAGTGCAAGGTATTTGGTGCACCAGGGACAGATTTAAATACACACATTTAAGAGATGCTGGCCCTGTCCAAGGCACTTAAATCTCTGAATCCTCTTTGGTCCCTGGGACCTCCTCCTCCTCTTCAAGTTGAGAGACGATACCACAGTCATGTGGTGTATCAACAAACAAGGGGAAACTGTGTCATACTTCCTTTGCATGCTATCCATTTTAGCTTGGGATACAAGAATCTTACATTTTGTCAGAGCAAAACTGTGTGGCAGACAAGCTGAGCAGAAGAGCAAATTCTCACAAATGGATACTAGGTCTGGGGGGCTTCCAAGATTTAATCTGTCTGTGGGGACTTCCTGAAGTAAACATATTTGCCTCCTCTCTGAACAGTTGGTTGGCAAGATTCTGCTCCAGGTGTCCATGCAAGAAGGCAGACCCTTTTCCCTTGAACTGTTCTTCATGCTTTTCCACTTTTTCAACTGATATTGGTAGATTCAGAAGGAATCCCACAAAATCACTGTGGTGACTCCCTTTTAGCCCATATGGCAGTGGTTCTTCCTTCTTTTGGAAATGGCCAGGGGCAATTTCTGCAAGTTTCCTCACAGATTGTCTACTCACACAAGATCAGGGTTGTATGGTACACCCCAACCCCAGTCACCTTCAGTTGCCTGGATGATGGGGTCTTAATTCTTTTCGTGCATCTGTTTACTGAGGATGTGCAGGAAATTCATCTGTGGTTTGGCATCTGTCTCTCTAATGGTCACAGGCAGCCTGTAAATGGTTGATCTCTCAGGCCCCTTCTTAAACTTATCAAGGGGACCAGAACTTGTCAGAGATTTGGGATGCATGGCTAGGCTTAAAAAGGCCCTTGTGGTTGTTAGCATAGTAAATACCAGTGAACTTATAAGTACTAATGGAACCAAGAAAGCCAATTATTGGAATATGATATATTTGAACCGGCTGACCTGGCTGACTTGAGGATCTAAACATGGAAAAAAGTTTACTGGTTGCTCTGACCTCTGCAAGAAGAGTATCTGAGTTGCAAGATCTTATGGTGATTCAAATACCTCATTTTCCACAAGGACTGTTTGTCGGAACTAATCCTTCTTTTGTGGTTTCCTACTACATTTTCTTTCCTGAGCCTAAAAATGAGGTAGGAAGAATACACTTCCTTAATTTGGATGTCCACAGACAGCTCTGGTAATCATTTGACTGAAGTAAATCTTTCAGATCTTCAGGTGAGTTTTTTCTTTTCTTATGAAGGAAAAAGGGACAACCTGTGCCAAAACAGACTATTTCTAAATTGTTGTTGCATGCTATTACCTTTTGTTATATTCACCACAGTAACGCATTTCCAAGCCGGTTCATGACTCATTCTAAAAGTGCCTTGGCTTCATCTGTGGCTTTTTGGAAAGGGTTGGAATCTAGACGTATTTAGTAGCTGCAGTTTGGTCCTCTGTATGTACTTTTTACAAAGCACTATAAGCTTGATTACTTTTGTAGGTCTAGCTCAGGCTTTGCAAGGACCATTGTCCAGGGGTTCAAGGACTCTCTTCCTTCCACATCCCAAATGTAATAAGGTATGGTAATCTACTGGTATCCACTGCTGCAAGAGCCTTAGGTGCAAGTTTCTGAACATAGTACAGTTGTGTAAGTAAACTTAACCATAACAGGAAACGTTTGAATGATCACTGCTGCAGTATCTGCTCCTCTATTCCTAGTCTTTTTTGTTGTGTTTATGTTTTTCCTAGTCTTGTCCTTTTAGGGGTCAGCCTCTTAACTCTCTGTTAGCAAGAAAGTTCAGAAGTGCTTGGTGCACAAACTTTTAGTCATTTCTGCTTGACCGTTTGTGCACCTGGAAGATGTCTTGAAGCTTTGAAAGCTGGTCAGTTGTTGTATCCTTGGTAGTATAATCCATATAGCTAAAGCTACTGGAGCAGTGATTATTTGAACAACTGTTATGGTAAGTTACTTGCACAACAGTGCATTTTTTTAATCTGCCCTCCAGCTGTGTTAAGGATATATATATATATATATATATATATATATATATATATATATATATATATATATATATATATAGCAAATAAAATTTTATATTGGCAGTTTGTTTTTGCTGCTCATTTGGTGATGCAGTTAACAAAGCATCATTGTCTAACGGTGTTTGTGTGTGTGTATTTTTTAATGATGCTGTGATTATAAACTGGCCTTTTTGTTTTGTCTCCTCTTCACTTGCTGCACAAGTATCTCAAACTTGCAGGGACTAAATGCGTTTCCCTACTGCACACAGAGGTATAGGGAGAGAATTGTGTTCTGTAATAACAAATCCCTTATTGCTGCCCTCAACCTACGTGGCACTTAAAAAATCAACATATCTCTCAAAAGTGTCCCCATCACTTAATAACTTTTTGAGTACAGTTTTTAATTCTACCTTTTAAAACTCATTGTTTTTTATATTCGTACTGTTTTTCTATAAGCACGCTGCACACCTGGTGCTGAAGACATTTATCTTGGGCATTTGTAGGCATAGTACAGCCTGAATAAGCCCCAGTGTTTCTAGGTGATCCTTAGAAAAATGTATTCCTGGCTACACTCCTATTTGTAGAGAGCCACACCCCCCCTTACTCACAAACTAAAGCATAGTGCGATAATTTTGCATCTTTGGGGGGTTATATTGAAGTGTAGTACCCCTCACAACAATCTGTGCATCTTTGGGTGTTCCAGTCTCATTTACATAAAGAAGAGAGCGTGGTCTGGTTAACCGTATGTGAATGACAGTAAGATGCAAGTGTTACTTATTTTGCAAAAAATATGGTATTTATAAGACTCTTATTACAAGCATTCATCTTTCTCCTGACATAATAAGCTGATTATTCAAGACATATAGCATACATGCAAATTGTCAGTTGTGTATGTGTGAATTGTCACTTCTTTGCAGGCAGAAAAATACCATTATGCACTGCATTGAACATAATTGAAATAAGAGTTGCCTTTGTGGCATACTGCAGCTGGTTTCTTCAGTCAGCTTCCTTGCTTCTTCATAAATTAGTTTGAAAGGCACAGTTACTCCCAAAACTTTACAAAAAGTCAGAAATTCTATTAGAGACTGCTTTTGTTAGTGTGAGGGGGGGATTCCACCCCCCTACACACGCACCATTTTTTTGCAGTTAAAAAAAAAATGCTCCTGCGCATGTGTGCCTAATATATTTGTGTGTGTATTACAGACATAGACAAAATAGTAGTATAACTTGGTCTAATATTCTTGTTTGGAAAGGTGATGGCAGCAACATTTTTTATCTTAAAGAAAAGACTGTGAAGCTTCCCGTGTTCTTTTTTGCATTTTTGTAATGCTTTATACCTTTAGAATGCATGTATTTTCTTGAGCTTTATTTGCTGTTTTCTTGGATGTACACTTGTGAATCCACCCATCCATAACGCCTTTTTCCCATTTTACGCATGGAGTTGGGGTGTCACTTTCAACAGTGGGAATCATTTTGAGCCAAGATTTATACCGCCGGGTGGTTAGCCATGCTGCGGTAGTTCATCCGTACCACTCACTTGCGCACAGACACTTGCACCTATGGCCATTTTATAAAGTGTCCAGTCTGCCTACTGCATGCCTTTTGGAATGTGGGAGGAAGTCCGAGCACCCAGAGGAAACCCACACAACTGCAGGATGGACATGCAGACTCTGCACAGAAGGTACACCAGCCAATTGAATCGGCAAACCTCTTGCTGTGATGTGACAACGCTAGCTGCTGCAAATATTTGCTGTCAAAGGGAATGACAATATAGGAGCATACTTTATCATCTTAGTTTACATGTATTGTATCAAACTGAACATCCGTATCACGGGCTGATGAATTTGCTGTTCCTCATTTATTGAATTCTTTCACACCTAGCCTGAGAGGATTTTCATACCTCCTGACCATACCTCTCAACCTAGAAACATCAAAAATCTGAACAAAGGCCCATGAAAAGTAGGTACAAATCTGTACACCGATTAACATAACATTTGCATACATAACTATGCAACCCCACCCACTCCAATGGAATTGTGTGATACCAACTTTTAAACGCAAACTAAAGAACAGATGAGCAAAATATGATCATGGACCTCAAAATAAACAGAAGAACAATGGAGATTGATTTATATCAATATCTGAACTTGTGCAAAACTGAAATACAATTTTCTTTTATAAAAATAAAATTAACTGTGGCTGCACTTCAGGCCTGCAACCTAAGTAGAAAAAAATGTAGCCTGAGGCAGATTTATTCTGGCAGTCTGTAAAAACACAAATTATTAAACAAGTGTGCCATTGCCTTGCAATATGATATTTAATAACCTTCAAGGCTCTAAGTGCTTGTAGGTGGAGACAGGAATTGGCATGTAGCAATGCAAAGGGATCAGTCAAGTCCCAGACTGCTATACCCTACAGCTCAGTCAGCAGTATAATTAAAAAATTCTTTTCTTCTGGTATACTGAATAGCAATTTGACACATCAAGTGATTTGTATTTTTCTTTTTTTTCCCTTTTTTTCTGTATTAAGTTTCAAAGTTTTGTACATGGGTATTTTACAATTTCACCTCCACTAAATAAAGTCAGCATAGCATTTTCACAAAGATTCTCTGGTCTTCAATCTCTTTGACCTTCATCCAGCAAAGAGATGGCTTTCAAAGCAAAATGTTTAGCAAATACAGATTTTAAATATAATTCGCAAGTTGTTTAAAGCACAAACATACTACACAAATGAAAATCTTCCTTTCCTAAAACCTATGACATTTGCGGTACACGTGGGATGATGGGCAGAGTAATATATCTGATGCACCAGCAACATTTTAAATATCAGTTGCATTTCGTTACAATATACTAATGCTTTGTTTAAAGATGATCCTGATTTCCTAATACAACATGCTGAGTTGTTTTCATGTTTACAAATGTTTCAAAGTTTGATAAAGGAAGATGAGTTTCTGCAATATTTTCAGAAAGAGGTTTATTAATTCTTTTAAAAAAAAAAAAAAAAAAAAAAAAAAAAAAGTCTGGTAAATTTTTGCAGAAATACTGTTTTTCTACTAGAAAAATATTGCTCATAAAGCAAGAAGCTGCACTTCTGTAATACCCATATGACTGTCTAAAACTGTCACTCTGTGACTCAACGCTACACACAAAATGTTGTCCTTAAGAGTTTAAAAAACATTTTTCCTAAAAGATAGTGTGTCTTTTGTGGATTATTTATTGCCAGCAGATTTGCATACAACACATTTTTAAAGCTAAGTAAAACCACAGTGTCTTTGCTTAAATATGCCAACAAAACATTTAAAATAAAGTAAAAACACATTTTATATTCCAACAGTTCTGTTAAGTACAATATAGAGTAAGAAAACAATGAATGTTCAGCTTATGAGTGTGTGTGCCTGTGTGTATGCTGTAGTTGTGCATGTAGATTTTAAACTGGGTCTGTAGAGAGTTGAGGTATAAGTTTACTAAATGCCTGGATAAATGAGATAGCTTGCATAATACATTCCACATTACATCATCTGTACATGAGAAAGTCTCCTGGCGAACTCTATAATTCACATGTATTCTTTGAATTGATAGGCTGACTTTCTCCCTGTTGTTGGAAATAAAACAGACAGAACACCTTTCAAGTAGCTGATGGTGTTCAAATCAAGCCCTTCATAGTAAGCTGAAATTATTACATAAACAGCAAATGCTGTTACAAATGCTTTGTTTTTTTTTTTTTTTTTTTTTTAGTTTAAGTACTTTTATAGTATTATTATATTCCTGCTGGGAAGATAATACTGTGACTGTGTGCAAAATTAGTAGTCCTTCATTTTTCATGTATCCTTGAAGTGTCATAAGCAAACGTTAACTGTTTTTGCAGGCTGCTGTACAGTTGGGTAAACTGAAATACTTTGTGCTTTAATTATCTGCAGAAAAAAATCATGAGACGTGTGTGTGTGTGTGTGTGTGTGTGTGTATATATATATATATATATATATATATATATATATATATATATATATATATATATATATATAAATGTGTGTGTGTGTATACACACACACACATGCACAACATGCTGCAAAGATTTACTTTCTTTCCTGAACTTGAAGTTTCACTCTCAACAAAAAAAAAAAGGGCACCCAAATTGCTTTCTCTTAATTCTTTTCTTTTTTTTATGTGCCTGGTATGGTACGGTACCTGGAAGAGCCAGGGGGAGGAACTGGTGGTGCTGCTGCTGATATATTTTCTCATCTTTGACACCGGAATGGTA
Organism: Protopterus annectens; assembly: GCF_019279795.1. Taxonomy (NCBI): domain Eukaryota; kingdom Metazoa; phylum Chordata; order Ceratodontiformes; family Protopteridae; genus Protopterus; species Protopterus annectens. The sequence goes on from NC_056751.1 coordinate 374,066,260, forward strand.
CGAGTTCGTAAGACGAATCCACACTGTCCCACTGATGATGAGTGGCTTCTGCTGCAGACTTGCTGGAACCTGGACTCAGTAAGTCCATTGGGCCACTGACTGACTCTCTTCTGCTCTCTGCTCTTTAACTACCTCCTCGTACACGAATGAAACACGAACTTCTTGCCTGCAGTGCACATGTACTTGTTAGATAATGCAAACACACTTGTAGTACACACCCGTGCAAGCTTAGCCATATTCTGACAGGCTGGCAGTCTGCTCATAACGCTGATGTCATCGTGCATGCCCTGCACATGATGACGTCAACAAGAAATTTTAAAAAAATGGGAAATTCTTAAATTAAAGGGGCCATTCCATAATTTGTGCACCCTGATATTTTTACCTCAAAACCAGTAAATACTGAGGTATTCGGTGCAGTTGAGAGGTATGTTCCTGACTTTCATAACTTCCTGACTAGGCAGCTTTCGTTTGAGCTAAAATTCAGAGAATGCAGTTTCGCAAATTATCTATTAACAAATTTATATATTTCAGAAATGATAAAGGTTACAAAAACTTTAAAATGTGAAAGCTATTCAGCACACCCTCATCTTTACAACAGTGGTATTAATATCAGCCAAACAAATTAGTAACTTTTATATTGAGCAAGTACCGTGGTAGACCACAGATGTCATTGTGACCTTTTGTTCGTATGGATGCGCTCTTCATTTAGCTGTTAAACTATTTTTTAGATGGAACTTAAAATTATGCAGATAGTAAAAAAAAAAAAAAAAAATGAATAGAGTGCATATTTTCATATTTTACTGACAAAATGAAATGTGCAAAGCAGTGCTAGTTGTGTACAAACTCAGTGGAATGTTTTCTAGCACTGTGTATACTTTCATTTGATGCCAGGTAGTACCATATAAACACCTTCTGGTTCAACCTGAGTATATACCATGTTAATAATTATATAAATATTTCGAAATAACTTGTACCCTATGTGTCAGAGGAGCTATTCATGGCACCTGTGGTGACTGGGCATATGACATGCTGTTCACAATATGTCCAGGTGGACAGTGGCTAAGATATTTACAGAAATGTGATATTTGTGCATATGTTGTTGAAGTATGATTATCTAAATTATTAGATGACAGCAGGTATTGGTTGCAACTTTTGCAACATTTTAAAATATTTCATTTTATACCATGAAGTACTATATATATATATATATATATATATATATATATATATATATATATATATATATACACTCTCTGTTCTGGTTAATAGATTCATTGTGTGACACATAACTTCTGACACACTCCTGTGAAATGCTGTTAAAACATGCTAAATATTTATTTTTTGCCAGTGTGAATAAATCACATTTTATCAATTACTGACCTCCCAATTTGGGTTAGCAGACATTCCTGATGTGCTGAGTTGTCTTGAGAAATGGTGTTCATTATTCCTGCCACCTCAGTGGCATTTTGGGCTTTCTGTTAAGGTAACAAAGTACTGAGCAGCTTGAAAAGCTCAGACTTCTTTCCCTCTCTTCCTGCGACAGCTAATTGGCTGAGTATGTCATGAGAGGAAGGCCTTCGGCTGTAACAGGAAGCGAGAGCTGTCTTTTTCTGCCATCCAAAGAAGAAAGTCCACTTGCTCTTCATAGCATCCAGTGCTGATTTTCCAGCTCATGTAAGCCCCATTTGGGGATGCCCTTTTTCTCATTTTATTATTCGATTTTAGTCTCTCTTGGTTTTACATGTATTTAAAATATTTATTTATTTTTTATTTTACATTTGTTGACCGGGATTGTCCGACTGAGCTGAAGAGCCCTTTTTTTAGCGGAGGCCCCGGGAGTAAAGCTCCAACATATTATACAGTTTTCATTATAAATTAGCATTAAACAGCAATGTTACAGGATTATTATGCAATGACCCCCCCCCCCAATGCCCCCATTAATATTCAAAAACGTGCACGCTGATTGGTCAAACGAGTTTAACATAGCGAGGCAGCTTTAAAAAAAGCAACAGAGATTCTCCGTGTTTTTGCTAGGGAGCATTCTGGAACTACCCCAGAGCTAGGCAGGGTATATGACCTTATAGAGGACATGCTGCCCAGTTTTGTGGATACACTTGTGGATACACTTGCCCACGTTGGAAGATGTTTATAAAGCTACATGCAAGGGACGAGTATCTATTCCGGCAGTCCCCAAAATGGCTCAGAGAAAATATAGGGTCTCCTGTGATAAATGACAGACTTTTAACTCGGCTGGAGCTGCCTGCTCAAATAAAGTTTTTCGCTTTACCTAAACCAGCACCCCTAATTTAAAGGTGGAAAATGGTTTGTTCTTTGGGTAATGTAGTCCTTGGAATGTTAAATTGTCAAGGCTATTGGTAGACCTTTATTTTACATTGTGTGTATAATTTGAATGGTTTACCTGCAGAGTTTTGTAACGTGCTTTGAGAGGTGTGCTCGAATGTTTCTTTAGAAATGTTGCTTCTGTTGTATTGAGGAGATATGCTTGTTTGTCATCAGAACTTCACTGATGAATTAAACAAAATTTTGAATGTATAAGTTCAGAATTGGTGTTTGGGTCTTAGTAGGATGAAAGAGGCAAATTAATGCAGGGGTTATCTAGGAGGTTTTCTGTACCCAGTTTCTCACCAAGCATGGTGCCTTTCTTCAAAGAGCAGAACAAACAAAAATCCCAGCCAATCAAAAGTCAGGGATCCAGAAGGAAATAATGGTAGGATAATCCTTTTGAGACCAAGCAAGAGATGTTCGTTTCCAAAAAAGGATCAAACTCCTTCAAAGGAATGACTGTATAGAGTCACAGTGCACCACTACTCTCTTTTCTCCTTTTTTCACCCTGGCTGTCTCTCATCCCTGAAGCCTGGCTGCAGTTTGCCTCAGACAAATAGATTCTACAGTAATTTGGAGGGGATACACTTGGCAGTGGATAGAAACATCTTTCAGGGGAATTCCCCCACACCCACCAGATCAAACAAAGCTGTTTCCTCTAGTGCTCTGTCACATGATAGAAGCAGGGGTCATAGGATCAGTGCCTGCAATAGAGAAAGGCAAAGGATTTTGCTGTAGTATCTTTTTGGAACCAAAAATGAGCACACCTGGAGATCATCCTACTTTTGTCTTAACACTTTTAAAACATTCCAGAATTCAAAACGCTCAGCTTAGTTTTTGCATTGCTTCCCGACCACTGTTTGATGGTGACACTAGATCCCAAGGGTGCTTATCATAATCCTATTCCTCCCAGTTTCGGGAAATTCAGATTTGCTAAGTCTGGCTAACATTATCATTTTCATTTTTCTGCTTTACCGTTTCAGCTATCTACTGTACTTTGATTGTTAAAGTTTCTGGCTCCAGCGTTTACCTATTGCAGAACCTTGGGTATTCACTAATTGCTGATTTCTGTTTATTTTTGTATCCAAGTGTTTTGGAGTCCTTGGACAAGGTCATGTCCTTCCTTTCCCACCTGGGCTTTAACCTGAACATTCAAAAGGTTTTCCTTGCGCACTCTGTCTCTCAATGAATTGTTTTCCTGGGGTGTTGGACTGACACAGTAAAAAAGATGGCCTTTCTGCCAGAAGATGTTTGACTTGTTGGGGCATTTTCTTGGATTTCTCTTCTCTAGATAAGTTTCTTCAAAATTCTAGGCCTCATGTTCTACATTATCTGATGACGACATTACTAACCAGAAAACACGTGAAAAACTCAGTGGTATTTGATGAATTATTGGACTTAGCACTTTTATTCCTTGGATTTCTAAGGAATTTTCCGAATTTCCCAAAAAAATTAGAGGGATTGTATAGAAATAAACATTTCCTCGCAAATGGCACTAGGGCTAAAATAGCTCAAACACATCTCATCTCCACCCTTCTATATGCTTCCCCAAAATTAGGGGGACTGTATAGAAATAAACATTTCCTCGCAAATGGCACTAGGGCTAAAATAGCTCAAACACATCTCGTCTCCACCCTTCTATATGCTTCCCCTATCTTCACCAATCTTAGAAAATCAGATTTAACTGAACTTAATGCCTGCTGTAATAAAATTGCCAAGTTCACCACCAACAGTCCACATGAAATACACCACTGCTCATCTCTTAACTTTAATTGGCTTGAACTTCCCCATCTTGTGCTACAAACCCATAAGATTCTTTACTCTCCGGAGAATACCCCTGCATTACATCACCTAATACATCCTTACTCCAGTACCAGGGTCCTACACTCCAACAATAAACCACTCCTTCAAGCAACCAAAGCCAACAACTCTGCAGGTGCCTCCCTCTATGCTGATGGTATCGCTACAAAATGGAACACTTTGCTCACAAATATAGCCACTACATCCTTAGCTCAGTTTAAAAAGTCTCGAAGACCATACCTACAAGCAAATTGGATTTGCAACTGTGAATCTCCGGGCTAGTCTAACTACATCTTCTTCCTGCTCACCCAGGGTAATCACTCCTCCCTTATTTTTCAGGCAGTAGACCTCTCTTTATCCCACAAGCCTCATTCCTCATACCACTCTCTCCCTCTCAGCAGTTACTTCTTCGAAGTTTAAACACTTACTGCACACTTTATATTATTACAATGCTTCATCATAAAGAATGTCACTTTGTACAGTTTAAGTTGTAATTGTTGTACCTTCACAGTGTGACATTGTTCATCCTACTTGTTTCTGATGTACGTTTTAAACTATTATCACCCTAATTTTATGCTATGTAAAAGGTATAGTGTTTTGCTTCTGTACCTGAGAAATTTTACTTTATTAAACTGTGTAATATGTGGTGCTTTTCTCCCCGGGCCTCCGCTGAAAAAGGACTTGTGTCAAGCCAGACTTTCCTGGTAAACAGATGTGAAATAAGTAAATACGAATTTCCAGGTACTTGTAACAACTACCCGTTTTGTAATGCTCTTTAGCTTATGCTTATCATGGCAGTGACTGTTCCCCTCATTATAGAGAGTACATCTAAACTAATGTCTTTCGGCTTTTCCCTGTTAGGGGTCGCCACAGCAGAACTCCGGTCCGCTAATGATTGGCAGTGGATATTTACGGTGCCGAGGTGCCAGCCTGATGCCCAATCTTCAAAGGAGGCACACCCATTCTCGCATGCACCTACCTGCATATCTTTATGTGTCACTCGACCGTGGGGAGGACATGCGGACTCCAGACAGAAGGCGCTTCAGCCGAGAATCAAACCAGAGAACATCTTGCTGTGAGGCGACAATGTAGAGTACATCTAATATTCTGTTTTCTGTCCCAAAAGATGATTTTCTATTTCAGTAACTTTAAAACACAATGTAAAGGAAAAACTGGTTTGTGTAACTGTCATGCACCCTGTAAAAGGAAAACCGATTTCACAGCCATTCACCCACTAAAAAGAAATAACTGATTCACTATCTGAAAACTCTACTGTTGACCTGCATCTATGCAAAATGTATAACCAAGGCTGTAATATGTTGCTGAACGCCCTTTGTTTTTCAACAGTAAGTTTGACTTACTGTAGAAGCCTCTGAAGTCGTGTTATTTAACATGATTATATATAATATTATACGTAATATTTTTAATATATGTAAACATTCTCTACGTGACTGCAGAATATTTGCATATTAGAGTCTCTAATTTTCCTTGAAACCCCATTATTCCTCAGGGAAAATGTATAACTATGAGCAATGCACCTAAAATAAGTCTGTGTTACACTTCTGTCAGTATGTATATAATATAATTAACATGCACATTCATAAGTTATTTCAAGGTAAAATTTTTTATTTAGATAACTCAATAGATAAATGTAACATAGGACGGCTGCAGTGGTTAGCGTTGCTGCCTCACAGCAAGAGGTTCTCTGGTTCGAGCCTCAGCTGAGGTGCCTTCTGTGCGGAGTCTGCATGTCCTCCCTGTGGTCGTGTGGGTTTCCTCTGGGTGCTTCGGTTTCCTCCCACATCCCAAAGACATGCTGTAGGTGGATTGGACACTCTAAATTGGCCCTAGGTGTGGATGTGTGACTTCTGTGGAAGGTTGGGAGCCGGGCTGGCAACTCGATACCATAAAATTCCACTTCCAATCATAAGCGGACAGGTGATCTGCTGTGGCAACACCTAACCGAGAAAAGCCAAAAGAAGAAGAATAGATAAGTATTACAACAACACTGCTTGCTGTGAGGGAAAACAACTTGAGTAGCAGGTTGACAGGTTGTTAGAGGTGAAGGGTACATGCATATAAAACGGTTATCACTTCTGTTTTTATAGTTAATCCCCTGCTGACAGTTAACACCTTAACTGAAAAGGGACCATTGTGTTTATTTCATCAGAAATCCATTATCATGTCTTAAATTCTAGTGGGCATTTTTTCATAATATGTAGCAGCTATGAATTTCAGCTCTGGTGGTGTCGCTTTCTTTCATTCCTCAACAAATGGGTTTGGATCCGACCCTTTGATCTGAACCTGCTGCTTTTTCCAGCTCATGGAACACAAACTCTTGAGTTCTTCCCTTACCCATAAATGTACTAGTCCCCTACCATACCTTAGATGTCATTTGCTGCCTTTGCATACGGACATGATCACTGTAAGCTCTTGAGTAGTAGTAGAGTTTGAGAGTAAAAGTTATTTTTTTTCCTCATCCATTTATCTTTTCAAAAACTTTCTATGTATTCTCCCTTGTTTCAATACACAATTAGTGCAATTCTGTATTATGATAGTTGGCGGTCTTTTCTCTTTTTCCCTTTTTATACATTTAGGTGTATCCTTGTATTACCATTGCTGGTAAAACTTTTTCCAAAACTTTCCCTTTTTGTAGTTTGGAATATGGCTGAAAAACCCTCTGGTTTTAAAAAATGTATGACCTGTGGCCATAAAATTCGTATCTGTGATGCACGTGCTATGTGTGTATATTGTTTAGGCCTAACGCACTTAGATTCTGCCTGCGACATATGCAAAGCCTTCAACCCTAAGGCTCTAATTGATGGAAGGAATAAGTTAATTTTGAGAGGGTTACTTCCATCAAAAACTTCTGATGCAGCATCTGAGGCTGAAATACCTAAAAAATAACGGACAGGAAAGCGAAGAAGACATGTTCCTGGAGCCGGGTCTCTATCAGAATCGCGAACGTTCACAATGTCAAATCTGACATTGTCGACACGTAAATAGCAATACTGCAGAACATCGAGGAGGTAAACGGAAATCTCCGTAAAGGGAGATTTCCATTTACTTCAATGTAGTGCGGTCTCGGAGTTGGAATATTTAGGTAGCTGGGGGGGGGGGGGGGGATGCAGACTGGCTTACCCCCTGCTTAAAGCAAGTAGGCCTATTATTTTTACTTTTTGTGATGTTTTTATTAGGTGTTCGATGTTACTGGACTTCGATATGGTGTCGATCATATCGTATTCTAAGTTCAGTAACTTCGAGCATCTAATATAAACCCCCTGGAGACTACAAGTTCCTCTACTCTGGACTCTGAACTGACTCTTAAGATTTCAAAACCTTCGGGTCCAACCTGTTTGGATCCATAGACAAAATCTTCTAGTCCAACCCCTTCTGATTCAGACTAAAACTTTGCATCTGATCCCTTAGGGTTCAAAGAGGTATTCAGATAGGGCCCATGGATCAGATTTCCTCTGCACTTGGATCCAGTGTCCTCTCGTCTTCCATTTCCCTTTCTGGAAAGATCTCCCAAGCGTTGTCTTTCTAGGGTTTCGTCAGTGATATCATCTTCTTGCTCCTCTAGAAGTCTGACCAAAGCAGATGTGGACAGGATGATGAGGAAATTCCTCTTGACGCATATTCAAATGGGGGTTCTCTTGGCTCCTACCCCATTGGGTGCAGAGACCTTCGTGAATATTACCTCACCTATACTGTCTATCTCTCCGATCCAACCTTTGATTTCGGAGCAGTTGGATCCAAGGATCCCAGATCTAGCTGTATTGGATCTGAAGATCATTGTATCTTCTGCTGCAGTACTATCTCCGAATGGACCAGCTCTGAGTGAGTTGGAGCTAGATTATTGGAGCCGTACTGTTGGTGCTGGATCCAGGGTGTTGGAATAGACTCTGAGGTTGTCGGAGCCATCGCTGCTCCTCAGAGCCTGGGTGCTGGACAGCTCAGCTGAGACTCCTTCCCTGAGTGGCTTGCCTTTGGGTCGAAGGAAGCTGATGGGCAGGAAGTATGCCTTATCTGAGCAGTCGGTCTCTTTCTGTCTGAGGAATTTTGTTTTTGAGATAGTGGAGAGAGTTTTCTCTGCTGCAGAAGAAAGGACATATCTACCCTCCTTGGTTCCTACTTCCCAGACCCAGTTTCCTTTGCATCTTTAGCCTCAACTTCCTGCCACACATGGAACAGCCAGTCCAAAGTCACCAGGATACCCAGCAGGGTATATTGATATCCACTGATACTTCTCTGGAATATCCCGCCAAAGACGTCCTTAGGAAGAGAGAGACTGCAAAAGGAGGCACTTTTTATCCTGCATGACAAACTCTTGAAGTCCGACTGTGGGGTGAGGTTCCCCAAGATCACCACCTGATGATGTCTCCTTTTGGAGACCTTCTAGTGATCCTCAGAGGGAAAGCTGGTCTACTGATAACCCTTCCCAAGAGGAGTCAATATTCCTGGAAGCCATTGAAGCTGGCCCATCTACCTCATGAGTGACACTGCCGCCGATGAGCTCATTGATGTGATCTTGTGGTGGGCAAGGAAGGAACTTGATTCCATTGAGCTGAGTCCCCAAGAGACCAGACATGATCCTGGCACCACCTAAGAACAGGGAATTTTTGGGCAAGGGAGTACCAGTTGATGCTATGGTCATAGTGGTAGCCACAAAAAAGAAGTTGCAGAACAAAGTTGCTTTGTTCATCCCTCTAACAGGGAGTCTAGGGGACTGGATAGATTTCGGATGCAGATATATGCTTCAAGTGACTTTCACACTTCGGTCACTGAATTATTTGGCACACTTCATTAGACTCCAGTGGGATTTGATTAAAGAACATACCAAATCCCCCTCTGGAATCAGTACTTCTGAGGCAGAGAGCTTGATTTCCCTCACAGTTGTCTACCCTACAATCTGTTTCAAACTCCTCCCATGCAGCTGAAGGTATCTCAAGGGCAGCTGGTTCAGGCATTTCCATTAGGAGGCATTCCTGGATTGCACCTGTGTGATTCCAAGGAGCCCTTCAAGTCTTCCTTCGTCAATGTTCCCTTTGACAGAAGTTCTTTATTTGGTCCCAAGATTAAAGACGCACTTTCCAGGTTTGTGCAGGAAGGTAAATCCCTGTCTGCTGTGGGCATTCCTTTTTCAACTCCTCAAAGCATATTTTCTGGGAATCAAGAGAGTAGTCAAAAAATGGTGGTTCAGAAAGCACCAGGCTCCCTTCCAAGATCCACTTGGAGATAGTTCCCCCACGGGCAGAGGGGGAACTGTAATGGAAAACAACACCCACGTGGCAGAGGAGGTCTGCAAAATCAAGGATCTAGAGATAACTTTTCTAACAGATCCTGCCAGCGATCCTCCACTGTGGAGACCGTCTGGGATTGTTTATCCCTGCACCAGAGAGCGTGGCTAGAGATGACAGAAGATTCATGGATGCAGAGGATTATCTCCAGAGGTTATATAATACCACCCAAAAGTAGGCAAAATTCCCAGTGTTCCATTCAGTTGGAGGAAAGCAGCAGCACTTGAAATAAAAAAGCTGCTAGAAAAAGTCATCCAAGAGGTCCCCCAGACCAGAAAGAGTTGGGAACTTGCTCAAGATTCTTTTTAGTGCCAAAGAAAATTAGGGACTGGAGACCGATTTTTGAATCTCTGCAATCTGAACAAGTCATTTCAGTACATGAAGTTTCAAGTGGTCTCTGTTCAGTCCTTTCTGCCTTTTCGGCGCAAGGATGACTGGATGTGCTCAATAGATTTTCAGGATATGTGCTGTTACAAAAATGAGCAGATGATCCAGAAGATGCCTATGCTCCAGCTGGGAGACTTTCATTAGCATTTCAAAGCTCTGCTCTTTGGTTTCACCACAGCTCTGAGTGTTCACCAAATGCATGGCAGTAGTGGCAACTCACTTGAGACTGCAGGGATTCCAGGTAGTTTCCTTACTAGGACTACTGGCTCATAACAGCTCCGACCAGGCATCACCTGATCAAAGCATGAGATTATATATTCCAGTTATGCTTTCACATGTTAATTATGATCAGTCTCACAGCAACAGATCTCAACTAGAACCTAATGAAATATTGGAGTTCATCGGAGCTTTGTTCAACGTTGTATCCTTGACAGCCTCCCTTCATTTACCAGGGGTACAAACCATACCATTACAGGTCAACAGGATCATTAAAAGTTCTTCTCTCTCAGCTCTATTTGATCCTTCAAGTATTGGGGTCAGTGTCTGCTGTGATAGTTTTTGTTCCTTTAGCAAGCTGTCACATGAAAATTATTAAGTGGACCCTGGCGACTCAGTGGTCTGTTCTTCTTCACCAACCTTTATCCACTCAAATCAAGTTAACGCCGACATACAGAAATTACCTCCTTTACTGGATTTACTCCGATCAGATATTGCAAGGTAGTACTTTCATTCTCCCTCAGCCCAAGGCCATAGTTGCCACAGACTGCTCCCAAATCGGGTGTGGGGCATTTCTTGGGAAACAGTCCAAGGCACATGGTCCCCCGAAGAGGCCAGTACACATATCGGTGCTCTAGAAATGAGAGCTGTCATCTTAGAGTTGTAGGCCTTCTAAGACGCACTTCCTTCAGGGACCATTGCGATTCAGGTGGACAGTGTATCAGTGATCCGTTACATGAACAAAAAAGGAGGAACTAGATGTTATCCCATGTGTCGAAGCTTTGAGTGTGTGGCAATGGGAGATCTCATCCAGTCGATTTCTGATAATGCACATTCTGGGGAAATCCAGCATGATAATAGACAAGTTAAGCAGGCCATTCTAATGCCTCAAGTGGTCACTCAACATGAAAGTTGTGGAAAAGATATTGTCAATGGGGCCAACCCTTCTGCAACCCCTTTGCTTCTCTCATCAACAAATGGAGCAAGATCTTTGCTCTGACGTCCCTCACTGGGAGAATTGCCGAGAGATGCTCTTCTCCATGATTGGTTCTCCAGTACCTCTGTTCCCCAAATTTCTTAAGAAAGCATCTCAATTTGAGGACTGCAGTCATTATTATTGCTCCTTCATCTGCCATGGATTCTGGATCCAGTTCCAGACCTCCTGTCTCACCCTAAAGATACGATGCACCTGAACATTTTAGGTTTAAAGTTGACTGCATGGTTTCTGCACTTCCATTGATTGCTAGACAGGCCAGGCTCTCCTCCGCTGTCTGAGACATTCTGTTAGCCTCCCACAAAGCTTTCACTAGAATTATTTACAGAAGTAAGCGGAAAAGACTGTTTTATGAGCACAGCAAAATGACACTGATCCATTTTCAGCACCAGTACTTAGTTCTTGAGTTTTTAGATAAAACTTTTAATGAAGGTGCTAGCTCAACTATTATAAAGTACAAGTGTCTGCAGTTTCTAATTTTCACATTGGAGTAAATAGTCTTTAGCTCCTTCTAAAGTTTGGAAAGCCTTTATAAGGGGAACCTTTCTTCTTAGACCCCTTTTTAAAGATCCCACTCCCCTGTGGGATTTGAATTTGGTTTTACAATCTTTGTCTCAATCTCCTTTTGAACCATCTGCCAAGTGTGAACTAAAAATCTGAAGTAGGATATTCATTTGTCTGCAACCTGTGGGTTATGGATCCGATATCGGATCTGAACCGGCATGGTTTTCCAGCTATGGATCCAAGCTCTCAGCTCCTCCCCTCACCCATAATGCCCTGCTCTACCCTCATGACCTCAGATCTCGTTTGCCGCGCATGGTGACTGGATTGGTTTCTATAGCTCTCAGCTAAGTGCTAGTTTTTCTAACTGTTAAAATAGAATTTTGAACTTTTTTTATTCTTTTTTGTGTGAAAGTTTAGGTTTCCCTCTTTAATATTTTACTTTAGAGTTAATCTAAGAATTTTTTCCCTCCCCTCGCTGTTGGCGTAGTGTGTGTGTGTGTTGGGCCTGTGTGTGTATATTGTTTTAGTTACTTTAGTTTAGTAGCTTGTTTATAGATTGGGATGGCTGAACAGCCCAAATCTATATTTTCTAAATGCTCCGAGTGTGGCCATAAGCTCTCCCCAGCTGATGGCCACACTCGGTGTGTTCGATGCCTTGGGGTTGAACACCTCACATCTGGATGCTCCATTTGTGCAGGGTTCAACCCCAGGGCACTGAAGGAGCGGAGGTCCAAGCTTGTCTTGGCGGGCCTTTTACCGCCGGACTCTGCTCCGTCCTCCGCTCCTTCGGGAGTAACCGTGGTTTCGGTTACTCCCTCCGTGGCACCCCCTCCTCCTCCTGGGACTCAACCTCCCGTTTCTGGTTCGGAGGAGAGGGATGCTAGGAAAAAGGACCGGAGGGAGAAGCACCACAAGCGGCGGGCCGAGACCTCTGTTTCGGCCCCGCCAGCCAAGCGGGCTTCTCCCCCGGCTCCGTTGTCGGCTCGGTCTCCTCCTTCTCGGCTCCGGTCCCCAGTGTGCTTTTCACCGGGTCCTGAGGAGGAGGAGACCCGATCTCCGTCGAGGCTATCGAGGAGGCACTCCAGGCCTACCTCGGTAGCCTCGTCGAGATCTACATATAGCCTTTCGGATGCTGATCTGGACCGGATGATTAGAAGATTCATCCAGGCCCAGATGCAGATGGGAGTGCTCTTGCCTCCCCCCCCTGGGGGGGAGCTCAACACCCTTTTTCAAACCTATTGCTCCTTCTCCGACCCGCTATCCGGGTTCGGAGCAGCTGGAGCCGAGCAGCCGAGCGGGGTGGGTCGGCGCCGATAGTACTTGGTACTTCGGATCCGACCCTGCCCTCGAGTGCATCGGATCCGACCTCTCGGAGCCTGGATCCGAGCCTCGGATCCGGGGGGATCAGTGCTCCTTCGGCGCCATCTGTGTCGGAGCGCACTGTCCCTTCGGATCCAGCGCCGGCGCCGGCTCGATCCACTCTTCGGATCCGAGGGAGCCGATTGTCGGATCCTTTGGTCGAGGTCGGCTCCTTCGGCGTTTGATGTAGTAGAGGGCCCTGTTGAGGGTCTCCGGACCCCGGCACTTGTTCGGCTCCGTCCAGCTCCCTCTGCACTGGGCCAGGCTTCCACCATCCGGCCCCTGGGACAGCCCGCTTCTGTGCCCCAAGTTGCTCCAATGGAACAAGTTGCTGCTTGCGAGGACTCCTCTGACAGCCCCCCAGAGGATGTCCCTCGCAAGCATACGTGCAAGAGGAGGCACATTGACTCCCCCGAGTCTCTCACAGAAGACACGGACTTGGAGGAAGGGGAAGGCTCCCCACGGTCACCCCCCGAGGGTGTCTCATTTGGAGACATCATGGAAATGCTCCGTATAAGGGGGGGTGGTCTGCCCCCAAGTCTTCCTCGGACGAGTCCGTGTTCTTGGAGGCATATGAAGCGGGCCCGTCTACCTCTTGGGTGTCCCCTCCTGCCGACCCCCTGGTGGACCTCATTACCACCAGGGCGTGGAAGGAACCGGACACCGTGGAGCCAATTCCTAAGAGGCCCGATAGGATCCTTAGCCCACCGTCCGACCGTGCCCATTGGAGTAAGGGGCCTCCGGTAGATGCCATGTTGACGGCGGCCACCAAGAGGGAACTGGCTCAGGAGAGTCCCTCAGTCCATCCCCCGAGCAAGGAGTCTCGGATGATGGACCGCTTGGGGAAGCGGATGTTTAGTTCAGCGACCTTCTCGGTAAGGGCGCTGAACTACTTGGCACATGTCATTAGGATGCAGCGAGATCTCATTAAAGAGTATGCTGCATCTCCCCCAGAGTCCATTTCGGAGGAGGACAGGGTTCTGCACTCCACCCGTATGGCCACTCTTAGGTCAGTTACTAATACCTCTATGCGGCTACTCTCCCACGCTACGGAAGGCGCCGCTAGAGCTGCGGGGACAGGCCTAGTCACTAGACGTCAGGCCTGGCTTCGTCACTGCGATTTTTCTGAGCCCTTCAAAGCGTCATTTGCGAACGCCCCCTTTGATGGTTCTGCTCTCTTTGGCAAAACCGTTCGCGAAACGTTGACCCAGAGCGAAAAGGACGGGAAGACGCTGTCTGCCGTCGGAATCCGCTTCTCTGCACCCCAGAGGCCCTACTCTAGGAACCAAAAGGGTCAGAAGAAGATGTGGTTCCGGAAGTCGCAGCAGTCCCAGCCTGCTCCGGACAACCAGTCCTTCCGTGGCAGAGGTGGACAGGGAGGACGCCGCCCTAGAGGCAGAGGGGCTCCCAGAAACTTCGGGTCCAGGGAACCTTTCTCTGAACGGCCCGCGCAGCAACCCTGAGGGTTGCCCGACTGCTCCACTCTGGAGGCAGTCGGGGGACGTTTTTCGGGGCACCTAGCGGCATGGGAGCCCATAACATCAGACCGCTGGGTTCTCCAAATCATATCCAGAGGATATCGCATCCCTTTCCTTCACCTTCCAAAGTTGAAGTCCCTCCCAGACGTCCCACCCGGTCAACGGGAGGCCGCTTTGGCAGAAATTGGCCATCTGCTAAAGAAAAGAGCCATCCAGCCCGTCCCCCAGACCAGATCGGATCAGGGTTCTACTCCAGGTTCTTTTAGTGCCAAAGAAGACGGGGAACTAAGACCAATCCTAGACCTCTCTCTCTTGAATCTGGCAGTCCCCAAAGAAAAATTCGAATGGTCACTCTGCAATCTATTCTCCCCTTCTGGGAGAAAATCACTGGATGTGCTCGATAGACCTCAAGGACGCGTACTACCACATCCTGATGGACAGGCGCTCAGGAGGTTCCTCCGCTTCCGGCTGGGAGCCAGTCACTACCAGTTCGGGTCCTTCCCTTTGCTCTCAGCACAGCCCCCAGGGTGTTCCCCAAAGTATTAGCAGTGCTAGCGGCCCACCTGAGGCTTCAGGGGTGCAGGTGTTTCCCTACCTGGACGACTGGCTTCTTACCGCCCCAACAAGGCATCTACTTTTATTGGCGAGACTCCTTTCTCCATCTTGCTCCTTTTCTGGGCATTACAATAAATACAAAGAAATCCAACCTGGCGCCCACACAGCTCTTAGATTTTATAGGGGCCAGGCTAGACACAAGGAGTTCTGAGCCTTCCTCACTGCGGACAGAGTTCAAAATCTGCAGCTCCAGGTGCGGGCCATTCTCCACTCAAGTTCTGTTCCGGCGGAGTTGGTCCTGAGGGCTCTAGGGTCCATGGCATCTGCTATAGCACTTCTTCCTCTTGCCAGGCTCAATATGCGCATTCTACAGTGGACGCTCTTAGTACAGTGGTCATACCTTGCTCTCCCCATGCATCATTCCATTGCAATCAGCAAGGCTTGCAAGCGGTCCCTCTTGTGGTGGCTTCACTCCCCGGATCTCCACAGGGGCCGCCCATTTTGTGCTTCTCCCCCTCTCGCCACGGTGACCACGGACGCCTCCCGCCTCGGGTGGGGGGGGGCACTTTGCGGGCCGGACCGTCCAAGGCACGTGGGACGATTCAGAGACCTTACTGCATATCAATGTTCTAGAGATGAGAGCAGTGCTCTTAGCGTTGCTAGCACTTCAGGACTTTCTTCCCTTGGGAACAATTGCGATTCAATCGGACAACATGTCTGTGGTCTGGTACATCAACAAGCAAGGGGGAACAAGGTCTTACCCTCTTTGTCGAGAAGCCATGAGAGTTTGGGAATGGGCAATCTCCACCAACCGCTTTCTAATAGCAATGCACATTCCGGGTCGGTCCAACATCCTAGCGGACAAGCTCAGTCGCACCATTCTGACCCCTTACGAGTGGTCTCTCAATTGTCGAGTAGCGGAACGCATATTCGCACGGTGGGGAACTCCTTCATGCGATCTTTTTGCCTCTCCCTCAAACACCAAGTGCGACAGTTTTTCGCTCTGATACCTCCTCCCGGAGGTTCCCCAAGAGACGCTCTGGTGCATGCTTGGCCACCCGGTCTTCTGTATGCTTATCCACCCTTGCCTTTGATGCTCCAAGTTCTTCAGAAAGCCTCTCGGGTGGGTTGCAGAATGATTCTCATTGCTCCGTTTTGGCCTCGACAGATCTGGTTCCCCTTCCTAAGGTCTCACTCGGTGAATCCTCCTTGGATTCTAGATCCCATTCCGGATCTGATATCCCATCCATCCTGCATACCCCCTCCGAATCTGGACAACCTGAAGCTGACCGCTTGGCTGCTCCAGTTCCACTCTTGATTAGGACTCCCGGTATTTCGTCACCTGTTAAGGCAATTTTGGTGGCAGCTCATAAACCATCCACTAGAAAGGTTTACCGCAGCAAGTGGAAACGGTTTTCTTTGTGGGCAGAGCGGCAAGGCCTGAATCCCTTCACGGTTCCTCTTCCATTAGTGCTTGACTTTCTAACCACTCTTTTTAACGATGGTGCCAGCAGTTCCACAGTCAAAGTACAAGTGGCGGCAATTTCTCATTATCACATTGGCCATGACTCTAATCCTCTTATGTCAGCCAAATTGTGTAAAATTTTTCTTAAAGGTACTTTTCTTCTCAGGCCCCCTATAAAGCAAGCGGTTCCTCCTTGGGACCTCTCTCTGGTTCTACAGGCCTTGACCGCCCCTTCGAGTCAGCGGCTACGGTGGATCTCAACTTCTTGTCCTACAACACAGCCTTTTGGTAGCCATTACATCGGCCAAGAGAGTTTCTGAGCTTCAAGCATTATCAGCTAAACCTCCTTACTTGGTATTTCATCCGGACCGTGTCTTCCTCAGGACCAACCCGTCCTTTCTTCCTAAAGTTGCTTCTGAAGCAAACATCAATCAATCCATTAACCTCCCTGTTTTCTTCCCTAAATATGAAAACAAAGGTGAATATAAGCTCCACTCATTAGATGTTCACAGGCAACTTAGATTTTATCTAAACAGGACGGCTGGTCATAGGCAATCCGACCAGTTGTTTATTTCCTTTGCAAAATTTAATTTGGGCAAGCCAATTTCTAAAGTTTCTCTGTCCCGCTGGATTTCACAGTGCATCTTATTGGCTTATCAAGCTTCAGGAAGGCCCGCACCGGAGGGTGTTCATGCCCATTCAACCCGGTCAGTATCTACCTCGGCAGCTTTCAAGGCTAGGATTCCTCTAGATGATATTTGTGCAGCAGCCACGTGGGCTTCATCTCATACTTTTATTTCCCACTATAAGTTGGATCTTGCATCTAGGCGTAGAGCATCCTTTGGCTCCGCGGTGCTCCGGAATATCCTTCCATGATGGCCGCCCAAGATTCAGGTAGCTGGGGACTCTGTCCCACAGGTTGCAGACAAATGAATATCCTACTTCAGATTTAGAAGTTATGTACTCACCATAACGTTCCATCTGAGTAGGTGTATTCATTTGTCTGCAACCATCCCGCCCTCCTATCCCCCTGGCCTTTCAGTTTCCTGCATATTCTATGTTACCCTTTTCAGGGTGTTGTTGCTTAGGCAAACTCGATCTGAGGTCATGAGGGTAGAGCAGGGCATTATGGGTGAGGGGAGGAGCTGAGAGCTTGGATCCATAGCTGGAAAACCATGCCGGTTCGGATCCGATATCGGATCCATAACCCACAGGTTGCAGACAAATGAATACACCTACTCAGATGGAACGTTATGGTGAGTACATAACTTCTAATTTTTAACAATGGAAGACCTGCCTTTTTAGTGGCCATTACTTGTGCTGGAAGAGTCTCGGAACTTTCAAGCCCCATCTTCTAAGCTTCCTTATTTGAAAATTTTTTTTTTTTTAACAAGGATAGGATATCCATATGATAACCCAGCTTTCCTTCGTAAGGTAGTGTGTCTATCAGCCTTCTAGTTTTCTTTCCAAGTTTCTCAAACAAAGGACAGTGCATGTTGCACCTGTTGGATTTTCACAGACAGATTTTTTTTCTACATAGGACAAATATTTTTGGGAAATCAGATCAATTATTTGTCTACTTTTCAGATTCAAAATTGGGGAAACCAGTTACTAAAGTGACTTTAGCCAAATGGTTAAGTGATTTGATTGCATTTCCTATGTTTACCAAAAAATTGGTTTGTCTTTGCCAAAACCTCTAAAGGCACTTTCCACCAAGTCTATGGCAACTTATTCTGTATTTTTATCCAGGTCTTCCTTGGATGATATTTGTTCAGCTGCAACTTGAGCTAATCCTCATACCTTTTATTGCTTATTACAAATTGGATCTGGTTTCTAGGGGAATAGCAGCCTTCGGCTGAGGAGTGTCAAGAATATCCTTCCTTAGAGTCCTCTAAGGATTTAGGGAGCAATTTTTTGAGGAATGAATGAAAATTATGGTGAGTACATAACTTTTTATCTGATGCAATGTTCCATCTGTGTTGTCTATATATATATATATATATATATATATATGTATATACATATATATATATATATATGTGTGTGTGTGTATATGTATAATGTGTGTAATATGAGAAATATAATCTCTCTCTCTCTCATATGCATTTAGATACACATATATGTGTGTGTGTGTATATGTATAATGTGTGTAATATGAGAAATATAATCTCTCTCTCTCTCATATGCATTTAGATACACATTATATATGTGTGTGTGTATGTGTGTAATATATCTTCTTCTTTCGGCTGCTCCCGTTAGGGGTCGCCACAGCACATCAACTGTTTCCATTGTGTGTGTAATTTTTATATATATATATATATATATATACCTGGTGGCCCACCAAAGCATAAGCTGGCTTAGTCTTTACACCTGCTTCATATTTAACTACTTAAAGGTGTGCTGCCAGTCTAAAGCCTTGTATCCACTAAGCATCATCACAGTTCTGCTTGTCGTAATTTAAAAACTTAAATGACATGATGAAAAATGTATTCCGTTGTGCTATATTGCAGTAATATGTCCATCACAGAATAAGTAATTTATTATTTAAATAACTGATGTAAATAAGTATGTCTTTTAGTGTTAGAGACATAAGGGGAGGAATTTTGTAGTGAAAATAAGTTTTCAAATCCCATCATTACTTAAAGTAATTTTGTAATGCATACGAATGGTCAAAGTTACATGTCCCATGACACAGGATAAGTACAGCTAGTCTGTCAAAGACTGTGTTGTGTGCATGTTATTGCTTGCAGTTTTGTGACCTCTGTCTGAATTATTTTACAACTGCAGTTATATTTTTCTGTCTTTCTGCTTCAGATAGCAGGCTAGAAAGCCACTATTTATGATCGCCTTTGGTCTTGGAATTTGTGCTATTAGATTTAGAGAAAATAATGTGCAGTCATACCTGCTGCTGTAATGCAACTGTTCTGGTATAACTGAATGCATCTTTTATGACTGTTTAAGATCACCCGTAAGTAATGTTTGTGATTTGCAGAGTAGAGCAGAAATATGAGTTTCCTGATTTCTTTCCTAACTGTACATGCTTGCATTTGTACTTTGTAACTTGTCTATGATGCAAATTCAGTGTTTCTGCAAGACCAAATGTGTCGTCATTTATTGTTTTACTAAACATACACTTCTAGCCTGTCACACGTTCTTTATTTTAGATAAAGCTTGTCTAAGACAAACTGTTCCAAACATTAAAAACATTTGCTGTAACAAAAATAAAATTTCTTGGAAAAAATATGAATATTCAGTTAAAATTAAGTGACATTTGTAATAATCAGAAAATCTTAAGATAACCTTTTACAACCATCCACAGAAGTCAAAGGTTCAGAATGCTAATTTAGTGATCTTTCAAACTGACAAATATGACAGTTCTGGAATAATGCTTCCCTGTTTGCAAATGGGAAAATAAAGTTACTGTTTATCACAAAAATATAATCTGCTTTTATTATGTTAGTGTGATTTCTTAATGTTATAATTTCAACAATGTATATGTATGTATGTGTTTTGTGTGTGTGCGTAATATAATATCTACACGTACGTGTGTGTAGATTTTTTTTCAAATCTGTATGATTCGATTTTTATGAGTTCTAATCTTTGTGATTGGAAACTCTTAATGCTATAACAGGTGTTATGTCTGCGACAGTTGAAGTATCAAGACCTTTTACTTGCATATAGGTAGGTAACCCCCCCCCCCTCCCCATCACACACACTTTATGGAGAACAGACCGAAAGCTTAAGGTAGAATAAGGGACAGCTGAGAGGAATGCCTAATACTTCTTAATTAGTTCAAGAATCTAGACAAAGTCAAAAAATAGTGGGGGCAAAAGCCCCTATTCAGGGACAGATTCTAAATGTAACAGTTTTATACTTAAATGTTTATAGTAACAGGTTTTGCATTATCTTGCCACTGTCATTGGGAGGTTGGCATAATGGTTAAGGTGTTTACCTTACAAGCAACAAGGCTCGGGGTTTGATTCTCATATGGGGTAATTGGCAAGGCTTAAAATGGCCAACAAGGGCAAGGTAGCCTAGTACCAGTCTATGAATCTATTCCTGGTACCAGTCTATGAATCTATTCCTGGCTTCACCTTCAAGCCCTGCTAAATGATATATTAAAGTAAAACTCTTGGATGCTTCTCTGGGTAACCAAAACTTGTTTGGCACTGCTGTGGTAGAGTTCTTAAAGACCTTGCAGAATCAGAGTAAGGTCATGAAAGATTTGAAGCACATCTTTGTTTCTCCCATTCCCAAAGTTCAGAGGAACTATCCTAATAAGACCGACTTTTTGCATAGCCTGTCTAGAAAGTCTTCCAAGGGTAAGAAAGCTCATCTGTGTATATTTTCTGAAAAGCCTACTCAAACGCCCAAGCCCCAAAAGCAGCCATTTACTGACAAGTCTGTAGCCGTATGAATTTCTGCCCTCCCTCTCAATCAGTCAGGTTCCCTTGTCCCTCAGGCTTTCTCTGTCCTTCCACTCTGGCAAAAAAAATAAATAAATCACCACAGACTGTGGGTTCTTTCCATTACCAAGCATGGTTACTTTATGACCTGGAAAATCCTTCTGTTCTCCAGTATCCATCAACCTCCTGCAGAACAACTCTCTCCTTTTCCAGGAGTATTGCAAGGTCTGTTAAACTAGGGTACCATTCAAGTGGTTCCACAGATTGAGGGGGGGTATAGGGTTTCGTTCCAGAATGTTTCTTGTCCTCAGAGAAGAGGTGTCTTGGATACCCACCCTAATCTTTCCTTTCTGAACACTTTTTGTCGTAGTTCATACTTTCGAATGCTGTCTCTTCAGACTGTATATCTCCTGTTGCTTCCACAGGCCTTTCTAGTTACTCTGTACCTAAAAGATTCCTACCTTCATATTTCTGTCCATTCTCTATTCAGGAAATTTTTGCATTTCTTTGTTTCTTTCATTTTTAGTTCTCTGTTTTGCCCTTTGGGCTTTCAGTGGCCCCATGGGGTAGTCACCAAATGCCTGGTTTCAGTGGTAGCCTTTTGCAGACTTTGGGGCATTCAGATTTTTCTCTGCCTGGATGACTTCTTGCTTCAGGCCCCATCATAGACAAAGCTAGTGCAGTGTCTTCATTTTTAAACGGATTCTATTGCACGGCCTGAGGTTTGCGGTCAACTGTCCAAAGTCAATGTTGACCCCATCTCAGGGTCACATCTTTCTAGGCTGCAGGGTCCAAACTGTTCCAGTGCTAGCCTCTTTCCCTATCTCCAGAGTTCTGTCTCTTACAAATTATTTTCTTTCCTTGCTTTCCCTGTGCTGTCTTCTGGACAGGAAGTTTCTCAGGCCTCTGGAGTTCATGACTTTTACCATTTCCATGCCTCCCTGGGCTAGGCTTCATATGCGAAAATTTCAGTGGTATTTCAGATCAATGTGGCTTCAACACTTGCCACCCAGTGGACTATCTGGTTCCTCTTCTCCCTTGTCTCAAACTGGTGGATTCAGCAGGTGTCTGTCAGTTTGGTTGTTCCCTTCCGGATGTCTCAAAGCTGGGGTGGGGAGCCACTTCTTGATCTTTCAGGGTGCATGATGTTTAGTCTCCTCAGAGGGCAGATCACATAAACATCAAGGAAATTAAGACTCTCATTGAGGGCTCTCATTCTGGTGCTTAAGCTTTCCACTTGCACTGGGTGCCAGGTCCTTTTGAGAGTTTTACAGATAACACCACAGTCATGTCGACAAGCAAGTGGGGCATGGCATCTTACCTTCTGTGCAGACTAGTCTTTCATGCCTAGGAAATAGCCAACCATTTGCAGGTGACCTTAAGGCAGTCTGCATACCTTCAGAATGTTGTGTGGCAGATTCTCTCACCTGGTCGAGGACACAGCCTCACAAATGGATTCTTCTTGGAGGTGAGTTTTTGGATATAGTTAATCGGTGATGTATTCCTCAAGCGAATCTTTTTGAAACTGAACTGAGGGGAGTTACCTGTTCAGAGAGAAGGCAGAGTATCATGTCCTATGGCTTGGCAAGTGGATGCAATGTTTTTCTCTTGGAAAGGATTGATGTCCTTCTATTGCAATGTTTCAGTGTTCTACTTGTGGGTTTATCCTTCTTCCTTTCCAGTTTGTCCAGCCAGGTTTCCAAAGATTTTTCAGTCCCTATTGGTGTGTCAAACATGTGACGTGGCTGCAGGAGCATGGTTTATAAAAGTGACGTCTGCTCGCTCCAGCCCTCCAAACTTTTCAGCTGCCAGTCATACACCAGGTGCTCTTGCTTCTCGCAGACATCGGATCAAAAAAGGTTAAATACCCCGTTGGGGATTCTTTCAGTCCTACTTTGTTGTTAGTTACAGTCTGTTAATGTCATCCGGTAATGGCAAGTGCAGTCAGCAGCTTCCCCACATAGGCACTCATGACCAGTGTCTCTCTTGTCTAGGCAGGGAACACTACCACAAGAACTGCACCATTTGCCAATCATTCGTACTGAAGACTTTACGCCATCGTTTGCAGGCCTTACACTTGTATCTGGAGAATCAGTGCTTGAACCAGATAGCGTTAGGGATGGAGGCCACACTCGACACCCTGTCTGAATTGCCTAGGAAGAGGGCCAAGTCCTCATGGCCTACTTCGTCTGCTGTACCTCAGTCTGTAGCCGATGTCAGCTTGACTGAGGATCCGGCATCCGCCGGTGTAGATAAAGTGGGTACCTCTGAGGAAGCTGTACATTCTCGAGCGGATGACACATCCACAGAAAATTTTCTGGCACCTGCCTTAGATGCTAGGAGGGAAACCAGCATTCACTTGTGCCCCATCGGACGCCGCCTCCGTCATTCCAACGACTGACCCAGGGCCTATTCCTAGTCAGACACTGGCAAGGGCGTTAAAGAAAAAACAAAAAGCAAGACACCTCACTCCAACCTCTGAAAGCATGCCGGATTGGTAGTCCTTCAGCCAGAGCTTGTTCAAAGCATTTATGGCCCTTAGGCTTTCTGCAGAACCCTCTGTCGCTGCTCCTCCTTTCGTTAGTCTCAGACCTCCAACCCAGGAAAGGAGGGTAGATCAGCCTGAAGAAGAGGAATTGTCCGATTCCCCTGAGGACTCTCTCTTACTCCTTCCAGATCTCATCCCCCCCTGGGATATGGATCTCCTAAGGAGGGCTCTGCAGACCCTGACTCCCCTGTAGAGGATCTTACCTTTGGGGGAACTATTAATAAAATGAAAGACCACTTTAAGTGGCAATCCTCGGATATGTCTGATGTACAAAAAAGGTTTTATGACCTTATTCAAATGGACTCTTTCAGTCCTCCTGCAATTCCTCCCATTCAACCTGCATTCTTGGATACTTTTGCCTCAGCCTCCATTAGCCCGGACTCCCAACCTCCAGCCCCTATTCAAATGGACTCTTTCTGTCCTCCTGCAATTCCTCCCATTCAACCTGCATTCTTGGATACTTTTGCCTCAGCCTCCATTAGCCCGGACTCCCAACCTCCAGCCCCATGTAGAGCAGACAGACTCTGTAAAGTCCCTGAGACGGATACATTTCTCTTTAAGTGCCCTCCTGCTGATCCTGCCACTATATCCATCTCTATGGACAGGGCCTCCAAGCTTCTGCCTACCACTACTATCCTCCCTGCTGATAAAGACAGCAAGACTATGGAGAGGTTGGGAAAGAATTTATACTTCTGATACCCTCTCATTTAGAGCCACCAACACCAAACTCATATAACCAAATACTCCTTAGCTCTGCTTGACAAAGCCACTAAAGATTTATATGACATCCCTGACTGTGCAACCAAGGCCTCCTTGTCTTCACTGATAGCACTCATCTCTTAAGTGAATAGACACACCTTGAGATGCCTCAGCCAGGTCAGCTGCATCAGCTTCAGTATTGAGGAGATACTCATGGCTGCGACTACAGCTTCTCCCAGAGGACTTCAGGGCCAAACTCCTGGATGCACCTTTGGATCACTCAGCCGTTTTTGGTGCAAAAGTGTCTGACCTGTTCAAATCCTTACAACAGAAAGGAAAATAATTACAGGACCTAAAACATATCCTAGTCTCACCTATTCCCAAGTTCTAGAGGAACTACCCAGCAAAGACCCAGTTTATTAGGAAAACCTCCAGGCCTGCAGCTCCTCTGTCTTCTAGAAGACCCCCTAGTAGATGGCCTCCTCCGTCTAGCCCTTCTCAGCCTTCCAGCCAAAGGCTCCCCTTTCCTGATGGGGCAGGTAGGGTCCGACTGCTTGCCAAAATTTCAGCCCCCACCCCACCCATCCTTTCCTGTTTCTGCCCGTCTCTCTCACTGGCTCCCTGCGTGGTCACTCATTACCACAGACAAATGGGTTCTATCTGTCATACAGGATGGCTACTCCATGTCCTGGATTACCCCTCCTGCAAGACTGGGCATACCACAGCCCCCTTCCAGTCAGCTACCCCTCCTCCATCAGGTTTTACAAACCCTGGTACTACAAGGCACCATAGAAACAAGTTCCTGCACAAGCAAAAAGGAAAAGGATTGTACTTAAGAATTTTTTTGGTACCCAGAAAAGAAGGGCCATGGAGGCCGATTCTAGACCCCTCATGCCTCAACCCCTTCCTAAAAGTTCCTACTTTTAGAATGCTCACCCTACCTACTCACTTTCCGCTCATCCTTCCACAGGGTTTCATGACAACCCTGGACATAAAGGATGCTTACTTTCACATACCTATAAAGCCCACCTTAAGGAAATACCCGAGAGTCCTGGCAGGCTCATCTCCCTTTCAGTTCTGTGCCTTGCCCTTTGGGCTTTCTGCTGCCCCGAGGATATTTACAAAATGCCTGGCTCCAGTTATTGCCTACTGCAGGGAAAAGGGAATTCAGTTATTCCCTTACCTAGATGACCTCCTAATCCAAGCAAAAGACAAGGAAACTCTTCTCTGCTACTCTCGGGACCTTCTGGTAATCCTACAGTCTCTAGGGTTCATGATCAACTCCCCAAAAATCCCACCTCAACCCCATGCAGGATGTTGTCTTCCTGGGTTGCAGGATCAGGACAGACCTCATGAAGGCCTTTCTTCCAGCAAAAACGGTGGTATCCTTCCAAAACCACCTTGTTACGGCTCTGAAATCAACAGAACTGACTGCAAAACTATTTCTGAGCCTTCTAGATTACATGGCAGATCCCATTCCCATGTTGCCCCTAGCAAGGATGCGCATGAGGAAACTTCAGTGGTACCTCCGGTCGGTGTGCACCCAACACTCCAACCCTCTAGAGTTCAGGATCCCACTGCTCCCTGCTTGCATCAGGAACTGAGATGGTGAGTGGCTCAGGTAGCCCAAAACCCAGGACTGCTTCTGCAAACACCCTCTCCCTCCCAGACCATGTACACAGATGCCACAGACATGGGCTGAGGAGTGACCCTGGGCAAAAGGAAAGTACAAGGTTTGTGGACAGACAGACACAAACAAGATCACATAAATGTGAGAGAAGTGAGACCCATCCTCCTTTCTCTACATGCCATCCAGCCCTACCTAGAGCAGGGCCCTCTAAAGATATTCACAGACAACACCACAGTCCTTTGGTATCTCAATAACCAGGGAGGGACCAAATCCTACCTTCTATGCAGACTAGCTCTCCGTGCATGGGAACTAGCTACTTCACAGGGGGTCACCCTTCAGGCAGCCTATATCCCATCCCTGCACAACTCCCAGGCAGATTACTTAAGCAGAACAATTTCAAACAACCACAAATGGATGCTGCAAAGAGAAGTTTTCCTGACTATGGTCCACAAGTGGGGTATTCCACAAATAGACCTCTTTGCCTCTTCTGTAAACAGGCAGCTTCCTGGCTACTGCACCAGGACACCAGACCCCAAGGCATTAGCAACAGATGCCTTATCGATAACCTAGAAGGGGAAATTCCTGTATGCATTCCCCCTACTCATTGATACAAAGGGTCCTACTGAAAATTCAGCAGGACTCTCCCAAAATCTTGCTGGTGACTCCCTACTGGCCAAGACAGCACTGGTTCCCTCTTCTTCTTCACCTGTCCAAGGGCAATCAGCACAAGTTACCCCCTTCAGTGGACCTGCTCACACAGAACAAGGGGACTCTGATACACCCACAGTGGCAATCCATGCACCTCACCCTGTGGCTGATAGGATTCTGATACCCTTCAGACACCTATATAATAAGGACATGCTCACTCTCCTGCAGGAGGCCAGGATACCCAAGACAAGGAAATCCCATCTCTGTAAATGGAAAAGGTTTTCTATTTGGTGTCACAAGACACTGGACCTGCTGGAAAGCGATATGCTTCTCATCCTGTCATACCTGTGTAACTCATGCAAACAGGGTTGTCTTGCTCATCTCTGAAGGCACACCTCTCTGCTATCTTTGCCTGCTTGCCTGCCTTCCCTGGATCCACCCCTTGCATCCAGACTCCCTTCTAGATTTATCCTCAAAGGTGTATTACACTTAAGACCACCCAGCAAACAGTCTCCCCTTCTGTAGACCTAAACTATGTTCTAGAAAAACTCATTCTAGCCCCTTTTGAGCCAGCAGACAAGGCCATCTTAAAACTTTGCACATGGTAAACTGTTTTGGTGGTAGCTCTGAATTCCACCAGAACAGTTTCAGAATTGCAAGTTCTTATGGCTATACCACCTTTCCTAATCTTCCACCTGGACAGGGTGACCCTCAGGACTAACCCGTCATTCATCCTCAAAGTAGTGAATGGCCTATCCTAGAACCAGCCATCTACCTGTCCACCTTCTTCCCTAACCCACAGGGGGATAGTGAGAGAGTGCTTCATTCCTTAGATATCCACAGACAACTTAGGTTTTATCTTCATAAAACCAACCCCTTTAGGAAATCAGACTAGCTGTTTGTCTCCTTCCACCACAGGGCCTTGGGGAAAGTTGTGAGCAAACAGACCATTTTGGCCTGGATCTCCAGGGCCAGTTCCTTCTGCTACCTACACCATGGTAAGACCTTGCAGGGCAATGTCAAGGCCCACTCCACCAGAGGAATAGCCTCTTCCGGAGCCCTCTTTAAAGGGTTAGATACCAACTCCATACTTGAGGCAGCCACTTGATCCTCAGTTCACACCTTCACCAAACACTACAAACTGGACCATTTCTCTAGAGCCAGGCCGTGGTTTGCCAGAGCTATCCTACACAGATTCCTGGAAACTTCATCTAGACCATCTCCCAATTCTAAGTAAGCTTTTGCACTCTTCCACAAGTAGAATACTGCAACACTGGAATAGAAGGACATAGGAAAGTTGTGTTAAATCTTACCATAACCATAAATGTCCTTCTCTTTCATGTTGCAATGTTCCTTCCCCACTTTGTATGACTGCACTTGCTCTCCCAGGTAATATGGGACAGGCTATGCCCCTTACAGGACTGGCTCCAACTGGGGCTTTCACTATGTTCTGAGGGCTGGTGCTTACAGACGTCATTGTATGGCCCACGTTCCTGCGGCCATGTCAGACGTCTGCACCAAGAGGGACTGAAAAATCTTTGGAAACCTGGCCGGACAAACTGGAAAGGAAAAAGGGTAACCCACAAGTAGAGTACTGCAACATGGAAGAGAAGGGCATCTATGGTTATGGTAAGATTTTACACAACTTTTCTTTTCCTTTCGCAAGATAGAGGAGGACACTCCAAAAATTTTGATGGCTCCCTTTTGGTGCCGACAGCATGGTTCCCCCACTTATTCAGTATGGCCTTGGCAGTCATCACAAGTTACCTCATGGCATGCACCTTCTCGCACAGGACAGTTCTCTCTCCACCCCCTCTTGTCCACTCTTCAACTGGCACATTGGGTGGTAGGGTTTTGATTCCTTTCCGTCACCAATTTTCTAAGGACATACATCGGATTTTGCAGGAGGCCAGGAAACCCAATACCAGAAAGTCATACATGTCCAGGCAAAAGAGATTTTCTGTTTAGTGTCTTAAATGACAACAGGATCCCTTTTCATTGGGGGTCCCCTTGTTTTTTTTTTCCCTACCTGGAGAAGTGTAGCATGTTGGCTTAGCATATTCTTCAGTGACGGCTCATTTGTTAGCAGTGTCTGCCAGTGAATCATCCTTTGGCTTCTAGACTTTAAGTCGAGCAATTTCTGAAAGGCATCCTTCATATCAGATCCCCAATAAAGAATATTGCTCCTACTTGGTATTTTAATTTTCTCCTTGGAAAAAAAAATAACTTTGGTTCTTATCAGACCTACTGCTGCTGCTTCTTTGCACCATTTTCCTGGAAGACTATTTTATTTGTTTGTTTTTTTTGTTTTAACCTCCACCATAAGAGTTTCTGAACTCCAGGCCTTGGTGATGATTTGTTTTTTCATAGAGACAGGTTGTCTGTACAAATCTTTCTTTTATGCCCATGGTGGTTAATGAGCTTATCCTTAATCAGTCTGTCCAGCTTCCTTCTTTTTTTCCCTCTTTGCAGTCTGCTATTAAGAAGGTTCCTCATGCCTTGGACTTTAGTAGACCGATCAGATAAGATTTATGAAAGGCCTTTGTTTTGTCTAAATAATATCTGCTTTTTTTTTCTTTCCATACCAGGACATTGGGTTTGGTGGTTTCTAAGCGAACCATGTCCTCTGGATTTCCAAGACCATTTCTTTTTGTTGTGCTTTTTATGGCAAACAGTTCTCTGCCTGTTAGGGCTCATTCTGCTAGGGCAATTGCTTCCTCGGGAGCTGTCTTCAAGGTTTTCAACACAAACTCCATCCTTGAAGCTGCTACTTCTTCTTCTGTTCACACACATATGGCAAACATTACACATTGGATGTCATTTCCAGAGTCAGGGCAGGATTTGTCAAGGCTATCCTTCATAGCAACAAAAATTAAAAGTTGACAAAGCAGCTGGACAGAAAATAAATCAAAAGAAACTGCTGAAGGCTGGAAACTACGAAACCACAGACTAGCTAGCGTAACTTCCACTTTATTCAACGCTTTCGTAAAAAACTTCTTCAGAACCAAAAGAAATGTTACATCAAACATTCACTTAAATACTGCACACAATTAAAATCAGTTAATCAACTGCATAGTGTAAAATCGTAATTAAAGAGCCCTTTACAAAAACAAACTCTTCATTCATCATTATGCACTATAGAATGGGCATAATTGAATACATTACAATAACAAACATTATAAAACATATGCTTCACGATCTTTTAAGAAACATTTAATATTAATGGCTTCATTTAACCCAGGAAAATGATCCGTCTGCAAAGCTCGAATCTCGACGAGTAGATGAGGGTGAGTTTGAAAAGGAATTTACTAGGAAGTTAAATCTGAAATATATTTTGAAAGATGTGAGAAAAAACAATAGCATGTTTTTTTAAACCTTCTAGTTTTAATCCAGCTTTAATTCATACTATTCAGTTGTTTGACACAACATGTGAAAATTAAATGTTAGAATGAAGGAGCGTATGTATAATATTAGAAGAAAGGACAAAAACCAAATATTTTATAGACAGTGTTGAATGTATTGGTTTTAAAAAATTTTTGTTTTCTTTCCTGGAACACTGTGAACCTGATTACAGGGGGTGTGATTACAGAAATCTTTTGGCTTAAAGAGAAACTAGATGGCAAATTAAATTACAGGCGGATCATTTTCCTGGGTTAAATGAAGCCATTAATATTAAATGTTTCTTAAAATATCGTGAAGCATGTTTTATAATGTTTCTTATTGTCATGTATTCAATTATGCCCATTCTATAGTGCATAATGATGAATGAAGAGTTTGTTTTTGGTAAAGGGCTCTTTAATTACGATTTTACAGTATGCAATTGATTAATTGATTTTAATTGTGTGCAGTATTTAAGTGAATGTTTGATGTAACATTTCTTTTGGTTCTGAAGAAGTTTTTTACGAAAGCGTTGAATAAAGTGGAAGTTACGCTAGTCTGTGGTTTCGTATTTTCCAGCCTTCAGCAGTTTCTTTTGAGCTATCCTTCATAGGTTTGTGGAGGGGTCCGCCCTGCCTTTACAGTAGCTTCGTACTCTTCCATAGGTAATGAATACTGCAACAGTGATATGAAGGACATAGTACAGTTGTGTAGAATTTTACCATAACAGTTGATGTCCTTCTTTTCAGTATTGCAGCATTCACTCCCTCTCTGCTACCCCCTTGTTTCCTCATCTTCCATGAGTGGCATTTTCTTTCTGGCCAAGAGATTCTTCTCCTTGCTCTCTGTTTCTGGATGTAGATGTTCTCCTTTCCACTGGAGGCCCTAGTTCTCTTGGGGCTCTAAAGTTTTGGATTGAGAGTCTATTTTAGTCACCTTGATGCCATGCTTGCACTGGGTGCATACATCTGATGTGTGACACTCTTTGGTAATAAAACGCTTTAGTATACTGGCTAGATGTTGGGCTAACCTTGTCAGGAGACCCCAGAGGTGATCAGTACTGCAGCAGTAACAAGGATATCTACTGTTAAGGTAAATTTTACACAGCTATTCTTTATTCACCACCCCCACCCCCACGAAAAAGTATCAGCGGGTTGTTAACTTCAAAGTATTGCATCACATAAGCTTGACAACAAGAAACAATAAGCTTAAGTTTCCTTCATTCTTGCCTTTGGTTTTCACCTGTCGTATGCTCTCTTTAATGCCTTTATGGATTTCCTGTCCAGCACCCATTCTGGTAGTTCATTTCCACAACCCTGTCTATGAAAACGTAACTTTTTGCAGAGCCAGGAACAGTTTCCTCTTGCATTGCCCCCTTCCTCTCCATCTGTCATTCTGTTTAGAAAGAGCTTTATATCTCTTTGACATGATCTTGAGCCAGTCCTATGTCCTTGTCTTTTCTGGCCTCAAATAAAAAGGAGCTGTAGCGCCATTAGATCCTGGTCATATTCTTTCCTATCTCGTGCATCTTTTTTGGTAGCTTTCCTGTCTTTATTTTTAGCAGGATGATGTCATTTTACTAATGTGGTGTCTAGAACTAAAGTAGTACTGAAAGTGTGGCTAGAGCAATGCATTATCTTCTTTCTTATAGAATCTGTCCTCACTCACCCAGGTATACACAACAGCCTTTTGTTTGTTGCTGCCACTGCCCTTTCACTTTTCTAATGCTTGTCAAATGCAGGTATAGTAATCATCCTCAGTCTTCTTCCTTCTTAGCCACCAACTTCTCCATTCAGTCGTACTTCACAGTAGGGTGGTTATGGTCCAAGTTCAGTACTTTACATTTGTTTGCTGTGAATGTGAACTTAAACATTTCTGTCCACTTGTTCAACCTTCCTAGATCTTTTAGTAAACTCATTCCCCCATGACCCACTATTACTCCTGTCTTTGTCATTAGCAAAGAGGTTAATTCTATTTTGTAGCCCTCCAACTGTATATGGGGAAAGCACACAGAAGAATACTGGGGTAAGATAGATTCCTTTAGTACTCCAGTTATGTCCATAATTCCTAATGTTGTCCCTCTCGCCACAACTCTCTGGGCATTGCTGTTCAACCATGCAGCTATGTAGATTCAGTCTTGGCCTTATTCCCAGCCCTTTCTAATTTTCATGTAGGCTTCCTTTGTGGGAGATATTTGGAGGGACTTTGCTGAAATCCAGTCCACAGTACTTCTCCATCAAGTTCACTTTTTTAACCCAATCATAAACGTGATAATTTTTCATTGGTAGCTCCTTCTGTCCATGATCCCATATTCTGGAAGGTGTGATCCTCCTAGAACAGTCTCCCCCATCAGGAATCTCTTTATGGCTTTCCCTGTCTATGCTTTGCTTTTTAAGTTTAAAATAAATATGGAGAGCTAAAGGCATAATGTTATGTTGTCCCATCTTGCCTTCATTCTTGCGGGTTGGGTTCAGAACAGAGCATCATTTCTACCTCTGCCTTATACTAAAGCTCGAGAGCTTTCACTGAATCGAGGCTATACCCTATCCCATGATGCCTGGCGGCAGTTACCCAGATCTTGTTTGCTGCTTTGCTAGATCGGGATTGCCTTTTGCTGGCTCAGGCTAAGTCTTTGTTGTTTACTTGTATTTGTCTGATTTTTTGCTATCTCTTTAGCATTTAAACCTTAATCTTCTCTCGTCTTCTTGTATGAGGAGATTAGTGTTACTTTTGTATTAACAAATTGTGTTATCACTGGTTTCCTTTTTCTTGTAGTGTTGTTGTGTGGGTCATAGTTTTTTCGCAGACCTTTTCTAACCCTATCCTGTTAGTTTGTTTGTCCTGAATAAACCCGTTTAATGTAGAGGGTTCATTTTTTTGTCCCTTTTTATTGTAGTCCTTTTTAATTAGAGGGCTCCCTCCCTTTTTTCTGCTACCTTTCTCCCTGAGGTCTCATCGTTTCAATTAAAGATGTCTCCTCTGGCTAGAGGAGATTGTCGTTTAAGTTAGAGACCTCTCTTCTAGCTTTTTCCCCTGTTAAAAAAAAAAAAAAAAAAACATAATTTTTTTTTGTGATAGGTATAATTATTGTGCCTTCCGGTGTAGTGTGTGTGTAATGGTACTTATCCCCTTTGTCTCTTGTTATAAAATAAAATGTCTAAAGATACTGGAGAGAAAATTTCTAAGAAAGCCAAACAATCACACTTCAAAAAGTGTGAATCGTGCACACACAAAATGTTGCTGACTGGCACACTAGCTGCGCCTATTGCTTAAGTGCGGTTCATCTGCAGGATTCCTGCTCTGTCTTGGGTTCAGTTCCAGGGTCCTGCAGGAATGCAGACATAAGCTGTTTGTAAGGGGTTTACTTAAGGTTGATGTGGCGTTGGAAGGGAATCAGTCCTCTAAATCCTCCTAATCTCCCATGCCAGAGAAATCTTCAAAAAAATCTTCTTCGGCTCCGGCATCTGAGTTGACAGAGAAGCCTGTCAAATATGCAACTTCGGACGCAAAGGGTGTCGGGCCTGAAAAGACAACTCCTCCATCGGTTCCACCAGCTTTATCCGAGCCAATTCGGAGCCACAAAAGGAGCCAGTCCCCAACTCTAGAACCGGTTTACTCTGTGCCCCAGTCACCCCTTTTGCAATCGGTGGCTGGTCGTCATAAATCCTCCACTTTTTCCTTTTGATCCTCCAGGAGTCTCTCTGATGATGTGGGGTGGGTGGTCAAGAGGTTGCTTTGGACTCCGGCCCTAGCCAAAATTCTCTCGAGTACAGCCCATATGGAAGTGGAGCCGATATCTGTACCTGCCTTGTCTTCTGCTTCTCCTCTGACTCGGATGAGTTCAGAGCCGGAGAGCCTGGATGTCCTTGCGGTGGAACCGTCTGGTCCAAAAACCACAACCGTTGTCTCAGCACCGACCTCTTCGATGCTGTCTTCTCTCGAGGGATCTGGGAGCAGACACTCCCTCAGTGGGTCCGGGGAGGAGGGTCTGACTCTTTTTATCTTCGGGCTTTTGGAGGTTCTCTCTGTTCAGGATTGTGGTGCCTTTGAGATGATGAGTGTGCTGTCTCCCAGACTGCTCCACTCTCTGCTCCAGCTACTCTTCCCCCCAAAAAGACCAGTGTCAACATCTGTACCATCCCTCCAGCCCAAGTGTAGAGAGCCAGTGCCCTAGGACGCCCCAATGGGCGATCCACTCTCTTCTGAAACCTCACCAGAGTATCCCTCTCAGGAGGTCTCTTGGAAGGGGATTTGTAAGAGGAAACATTTAGACTCTCCTGAGTCTGTCATGTCAGATACGGACTTGTAGGATTCAGAAGGTTCCCCATGGTCACCCTCTGAGGAGGTCTCCTTTTCCGACATCTTAGAGATCCTGAAGCAGAGAGGTGGATGAAAGACCCTGTTCCCCTTCTGGAGATGTCTGTATACCTGCAGGCATTTGGATCTCGACCTTCCACCTCTTGGGTATCTCTGCCTTTCTACCAGCTCCTTGGTGTAGTCAGTTGAAAGGCATGGAGCTCTCCCGAATCTGTGGATCCTGTTCCGAGGAGGCCCAGCAAGTTTATAACTGCCCCGGACGACAAGGAATTCTTAACCAAAGGTGTCCTGGTAGATGCTATGGTGGTGTTGGCAGCCACCAAGAAGGAATTGGCTGAAACTTCATCTGTCCATCTGCCGAATAAGGAATCTTGAACGATGGACAGATATGGGAAGCGTATGTTTTCTTCAGTGGCCTTTACTCTTGGGTCACTGAACTATTTTTCTCATTTTACCAGACTTCAGAGGGATCTCCTGAAAGAGCTAAGAGATGCCCTCCAGAGTGCTACAGCTGCGGGTGTGCCGGACAAGGTAAACTCGCAACTTGCTACTTAATATTCTGTAGTGAACTCCTCCATGCATCTCATCTTCTATGCAGCCAGTGGAGCGAGTAGGGGAGCAGGCACAGAGATTGCTCTGAGGTGACATTCCTGGATGCGCCTTTGAGAGTTTGCTGAACCCTTTGTCTTTCTTTATAAATGTCCCATGTTAAGTTGTCTATCTCGCCTTCATTCTTGCTGGATGGGTTCGGAGCCGACCTCGGCTCCGACTCGGCCACTCTAAAAGCTCGAGAGTTGGTTCCACCGGCTCGAGGCTCCCCTTATATCCCACAATGCTAGGCGAGAGTTACCCCAGATCTCGTTTGCCGCTACAGCTTCGAGGTTGGTTGTTTCTACCGGTTCCTGGTGAGTACTATTTTCTTGTGAAAATTAGTCTTTAAAAACCCCTTTAATTTAATATTTTTACTTAGTTAGTGTAGGTTAGAAAACTTTTATTCCCTACCCAAAAAATTTCCGTTTCTTTCCCCAAGAACCTTTGGTTCTTCCCTTGGGCCTATAGGCCTTTCCTTCCCTAGTGGAGTGTGTGTGTTTATTGTAGTTTAAATTACTAGTATTACTACTATTTTTATTGTATTAACCTGACAGGGTATAACTAGTGTGTTTGTGTGCGTGTTTGTGTACACCTGTTCAGACAAAAATGTCTAAAGAAGCAAAGGTCTCCGGATTCAAGAAGTGTGATGCGTGCTGTCAGAAAATGTCTCTGACAGACGCTCACACTTCTTGTGTCTATTGTCTGGGGCCTTTGCACCTGCAGGACTCCTGTGCTGTGTGCCATGGCTTCAGCCCCAGAGGAAAGAAAGAATAAATTAATTCTTAGAGGCTTACTCAAGCCAGAGTATTCCCTGTCTGTTTCAACAGGGAAGCCCTCTAAGGCATCTAGGTCTTCGGCTCCGGCAACTGAGCCGAGACCTAAGGTTTCTCAACCTTTGCCTTCATCGGCTCCGGCTGGAGCCGATAAGTCTCAGTCCACAGTTTCTGTGGCTCCCTCGGCTCCGGCCGGAGCCGAGGTTATAGAGTTCCGTGTCGGCTCCGACCAGACCTTCGGAGCCGACAACTAGGAAGAGGTCCAGGTCACCATCTCTTGGCTCCGTTCATGGGGCTCCAGGATCACCACTGCTGTCTGAACGGAACCAAAGGTCTCACTCCTCTAGGTCATCGAGGCTGTCGGATCATGACCTTCAGAGGGTAGTGAGTCGACTACTTAAGTCCGAGGCACTGGCCCAGATGCTTCAGAGCCCGACTCATCAGTCGATGCCTGCCCCGTCCATCAACATATTCCTCCTTCGACTCTCTTGAGTTCGAGCCGGGTCGTCGGAACCGAGACTGTGATTACGCCGGAGCCGATACAATTGTCTTCGCTCCGTCGTCGCTCCGTTCTTCTTTGGAAGAATCTCGGCGCCGACTTCCCTCGTCGGCTCGAGGGGTGAGTGGCATCGGACCCTTGTCCGACCCCCTCTCCTCTCGGGCTTCGGGCGCTGGTGAGTTCGGCTCCGACATCGGCCTCGAGCCATCACTGTCGGTGCCGAGGGGTTCTTAGCTTCTCGGAGCGGGACCTCTGGCTCTGCCTGACAGGGGTGCATTCGAGGTCATGCGGAGTGTGTTAGAGCCTGGCTCTACTCCACAGTCGGCTCCGTCCGCCCCTCCTCTATGGTGCCTCAGGCTAAGTCGACTCACTCCCTTATCCCGGACCGCAGAGAGCCAGCTCCTCAGGAGCCCCTGTGGGATTTCATCCTCTTCGAGGCCTCTCCTGATTTGGCAGAAGAGCCCCTCGGAAGAGGAAGTGTAAGAGGAAACACATTGACTCACCTGAGTCCATCACGCCAGACACAGATTTGGATGATTCTGAGGGTTCCCCGTTCCCCTTCTGAAGATGTCTCATTTGCAGACATTCTGGAGATCCTGAAACAGAGGGGAAATTGGCCAGCCCTCAACCCTTCGGAGGACGAATCTGTGTATCTTGAGGCGTTGGCTCTCGTCCTTCCACCTCCTGGGTGTCCCCCTTGACCCCCTCATGCAGGTGGTTGCTAAGAAGGCATGGACGGCTCCTGATTCAGTGGACCCCACTCCCAGGAGACCCTCTAAGTTCATAACAGCTCCAGCAGACAAACAATTTTTAACAAAAGGAGTTTCTGTGGATGCTATGGTGGTAGCTGCTGCCACAAAGAAGGAACTAGCTGATCCTTCAGTACCTGTCCATCCACCTAACAAGGAATCTAGGTCCATGGATAGATGCGGAAGCAGATGTTCTCCTCAGCGACATTTACCATGCGTCGCTGAACTACCTGTGCCATTTTACTGCCTTCAAAGGGACTTGATCAAGGAAGCGAGTGAAATGTTAAAGGATCCTACAGCTGCGGGTTTCCAAGACAAGATGAACACGCAGCTGGCTACCCTTAATTCCATATCCAACTTCTCCATGCCTCCTTTCTTACGCGGCTGATGGAGCGAGCAGAGCCGCAGGGACAGGTGTGGCCTTACGTAGGCACGCCTGGATGCGGCTATGCAATTTTGCGGACCCTTTCAAGACGTCTTTCACGAACTCCCCGTTTGATGGATCATCTCTTTGGTCCTCAAGTGAAAGAAACCCTGACTAGGTGCGAGACTGATGGCAAGACCCTTTCTGCCGCCGGAGTCCGTTTTCGACTCCTTCCAGGCCTTACCCCAAAGGCCAGAAGGGTGGAAAGATGTGGTTCCGTAAACAATCTCAAGGGAATTCGCCTGACGACAGAGTCGCTTTTCCTACCAAAGGCAGAGGTGGGAATAACAATGGTAGACGCCGCCCTAGGGGCAGGGGGTCCGCAGAACCAGGGCAATCGGGAAGCCTTCCTGACAAGCCCTTTCAGCATCCCTGAGGTGTTGCCCGACTGCCCATCTTCGGAGGCAGTCGGGGAAGATTGTCACTGTACCCAGAAGCCTGGCTATCCCTGACTCAAGACAAATGGGTACAGTCCATCATTTCGAAGGCTATTCTATCCCCTTTCTTCGCTTTCCAAATCAGTCAAAAATCCCTTCCAGATGTTCCACCCGCTCAAAGGGATCTAGCAGCTTTGGAAATTTCAAAACTGCTTGCAAAAGAGCAATTCAGCCAGTGCCAGCAGACCAACAAGGATCCGGAATCTACTCAAGGTTCTTTTTAGTTCCAAAGAAAACAGGGGACTGGAGACCGATATTGGATCTCAGTGTCTTGAACAAATCAGTCAAGAAAACAAGATTTCGGATGGTCACGCTGCAATCCATCCTTCCCCTTTTGGGCAAAGGAAATTGGATGTGCTCTATAGACCTTCGGGATGCGTACTATCACATAAAATGAACAGACGCTCCAGAAGATTCCTCCGCTTCAGGCTGGGAACCAGTCATTTTCAATTCAGGGCCCTGCCCTTTGGTCTCACCACTGCACCCCGGGTGTTTACCAAATGCATGGCAGTGGTAGCTTCTCACCTGAGACGACAAGGATTCCAGGTGTTTCCATATTTGGACGACTGGCTCCTCACAGCTCCCACCAAGCATCTCCTTCTGATGGCCAGAGATTATACTTTTCGCGTTTGTCAAAAACTGGGTATTTCAATAAATTGCGAAAAGTCTGTTTTGTCGCCTTGTCGTACTATTACCTACATAGGCGCAAATCTAGATACGATAAACATGTCTGCAAGGCTAACACATCAAAGGATATCAGACATTCACAAATTGGTGTCACTCCTTCTCAACAACAACAGAATCAAAGCCAGGTTAGTTCTAAAGGTGTTGGGAATTATGGCAGCGGCCATACCTCTCCTTCCATTAGCCAGGTACCACATGCGGATCCTTCAGTGGATGCTTTTTACTCAATGGTCATACCAGGAACTTCCAATGTCTCACACCATTGTGATCACGCAGGCGTGCAAAAAGCATCTCATGTGGTGGATGT
Source organism: Protopterus annectens (assembly GCF_019279795.1). Classification (NCBI taxonomy): domain Eukaryota; kingdom Metazoa; phylum Chordata; order Ceratodontiformes; family Protopteridae; genus Protopterus; species Protopterus annectens. Next base: position 374,104,751 of record NC_056751.1, read on the forward strand.
CTTCCCCCCATCTCCTGTCGGGAAGACATTTTGTTCCACCTCCTCCGGTTGCTACACTGACAACGGATGCCTCCCTGATCGGGTGGGGGGGGCATTATCAGGGCAGGACAGTCCAGGGCTCATGGCAACCAAACGAATGCCACTTGCACATAAATGTTCTGGAGATGAGAGCAGTGCTTTTAGCGTTGCAAGCCCTTCAAGACTCTCTTCCCTTGGGAACAATTGCAATCCAGACAGACAATATGTCTGTAGTGTGGTACATCAACAAACAAGGCGGAACCAGATCATACCCCCTGTGTCGAGAAGCACTCAGACTGTGGCAATGGGCGATTTCTTCTCAGCGTTTCTGATAGCAACGCACATCCCGGAAGTCCAATCATATTGCGGACAAGTTGAGCAGAGCTATTCTCATGCCTCACGAGTGGTCTCTGAAAGACTCTGTAGTGAGAGAAATTTTTCTCAAGTGGGGTCAGCCTTGCTGCGATCTTTTTGCTACTCCCCAAAACAGCAAGTGCAGAGAATATTTCACTCTATTCCCTTTACCAGGCCAACCCAGCAGAGACGCTCTAGTCCAAGTTTGGCCCCGGGGACTTCTGTATGCATTTCCTCCTTTCCCACTGATCTCTCAAGTAATTCAGAAAGCTATCGCTCAGAAGGCCTCATTGATCCTCATTGCTCCTTACTGGCCTCGACAAGTGTGGTTCCCCTTTCTACATCGTTTTCTCTTGGACGACCGTGGAATCTGGACCTAGTTCCAGATCTTTTGATCCATCAGTCGGGTCAGTTTCATCGCTCCCTCCCCTCTCTGAACCTCACTGCTTGGTTCCTCCAGTTCCAACCTTAGCCAGGCTTCCTCAATTATCTCACTCTGTTAGAGATATATTGATAGCTTCCCATAAATCTTCCACTCGAAGATTTATTTGAGTAAGTGGAAACGCTTCTCATATTGGGCACAAGGAAAGGACATAGATCCTTTCACCGCTTCCATCCAACTAGTCCTTGATTTTCTAGCTGAACTCTTCCATGCAGGTTCATCTCCTCTACACTTAAAGTTCAATTGGCAGCTATTTCTAACTTTCATGTGGGTATTTCTGAATCTGCCCTAATGTCCCACAAACTCTGCAAAGCCTTTTTGAAAGGAGTTTTTCTTCTCAGACCTCCTATAAGAAATCCTCCTTCTCATTGGGACCTAAATTTAGTTCTTGCTTCTTTGATTCTTCCCCCTTTCGAACCTGCAGCTTCCTGTTCCTTAAAATTGTTATCATGGAAAACTCTTTTCTGGTAGCTATTACATCAGCTAGAAGAGTTTCAGAGCTTCAAGCACTCAGTTGTCGTCCTCCTTATCTTTTGTTTCATAAGGACAGAGTATCCTTACGAACTAACCCGTCCTTTTTGCCTAAGGTGGTCTCGACATGAAATCTAAACCAAAGCATTGACCTCCCTGTCTTTTTTCCAGAGTATTCCAATAGGTCTGAACAAAAATTACACTGCCTGGATGTTCATCGTCAATTGAGGTACTACTTGGATAGAACAAAACAATTCAGAAAATCTGATCAGCTGTTTGTCTCCTATGCGGAAAGCAGAAAGGGACTTTCAGTTTCAAAGGTATCATTATCCAGATGGCTAACATCTTTGATTTCCCTGGTATATGAAATTAGACAACAAAATTGCCTAATAAACCTAAAGCCCATTCCACCAGAGCTTTGGCTACTTCTTTAGCCTTCCAAGACAGACTGCCTATTGACACCATTTGTGCAGCGGCTACTTGGGCTACTCCTCACACTTTTATTTCTCATTATAAGTTGGATTTAGCTTCTAGGCATAGAGCTAATTTTGGTTCCACTGTTCTCAGGAGTCTGTTCCGTTAGGCCACCCGGGAAAAGGTGCTAGGGACGGGCTCCCATCCAGCAAGAATGAAGGCGAGATAGACAACTTAACATATAGAAGTTATGTTCTTACCATAACGTTCCATGTTAGTTGTCTTCTTCTCGCCTTCTTCTTGTCCCACCCTCCTTCCCCTGGCCTGGACAGACCTAGAGGAGTTGTGATCGTGACCTCTCTTTCTACCACCTCTTTCTTAGGCATATGCTGTTGTGCATATTTCCTGGATCAGGATGTAGGTCACCCTTCTTTCTTCCTGTTGTTAGAGGTGGACTCTGTTTTAGAGTTATTCTGTTACTATTATAAGCTGGGGTTAGCTTACAAACGAGATCTGAGGTAACTCTCGCCTAGCATTGTGGGATATAAGGGGAGCCTCGAGCCGGTGGAACCAACTCTCGAGCTTTTAGAGTGGCCGAGTCGGAGCCGAGGTCGGCTCCGAACCCATCCAGCAAGAAGAAGGCGAGAAGAAGACAACTAACATGGAACGTTATGGTAAGAACATAACTTCTATTTTTGACAGCTTGTCTTTGTTCGGGTCAATAGTTAGAGACTCTGACCAGGTGCCAACAAGAAGGCAAAACTCTGTCTGACGTGGGAGTACTTTTCTCTGTCCCTACCAGACCTTATCCCAAAGGTCAGAAGGGCGGGAAATGTGGTTCCAGAAATCCCAAAGAGCTTCGCCGGATGCATGTGGTGATTTTTTTCCCCCAGGGTCAGAGGGGGAAATAACAATGGAAGATGCCACCCTCACGGCAGAGGGGGTTGCAGAATCAGGGTGACAGAGATGCGTTTTCTGGCAGCCCCTTCCAGCGCTCCTGAAAGGAGGCCCACCTGTACACCTCTGGAGGCAGTTGGGGGCAGATTATCACTGTACCTAAAAGCCTGGCTCAGTATCACTGTAGACAAATGGGTATGGTTGATTATATCCAGGAGATATAATATACCCTTCTTCTTTCCACCCCTTCTTCGATCAAGATCAATCCCAGACATCCCACCCGGTCAAAAGGATCAAGCAACCCTAGAAATCCAAAGGTTTCTAGAGAAAGAGTCATCAGAAAATCCCTGCAGACCAAATTGTATCCGGAACTTACTCGAGGTTCTTTTTAGTTCCAAAAAAGACAGAGGACTGGAGACCAATCTTGGATCTTAGCAAGCTGAACAAGTCCGTAAAAAAAAAGCAAAGTTCCAGATGGTGACACTGCAGTCTATACTCCCTTTTCTGGGACAAGACAGTTGGATGTGCTCAGTAGATCTTCAGGATGCATACTACCATATAAAGATGGACAGGCGATCCAGGAGGTATCTACGCTTCCAGCTGGGAGCCAGTCATTACCAATTCAGAGCTCTGCCCTTTGATCTCACTACAGCCCCCAGAGTGTTTACCAAATGCATGGGAGTAATCACGGCTCACTTGAGGCGTCTAGGATTCCGGGTGTTTCCTTACTTAAGATGGCTGTCTCCTGACAGTCACCACTGAGCATCTACTGACCAAGGCTGACACCACCAATCATATGTGCTAGGAGCTAGTATGACCATAAATTTCGAAACATTTGCCTTTTTGCCTTCATAGCATATTACCTGCATAGGGCAGACTTAAACACAAAAGACATGGTAGCAAAACTGTCTCACAAAAGGGTATAAACACTACACCTTCAGATGTCAATATTGCTCATGAGGAGGAAAGGGCAGGCAAAGTTTGTCCTCAAGATTCTGGGTTCAATGGCAGCTGCGATAACATTAGTTCCAGTGGAGCGTCTACACATGAGAGTTTTACAGTGGCTGCTCTTTGCTCAGTGGTCCATGCAGAAGTTATGGACACCTGCAAGAGGACCTACGATGGTGACTTCAGTCTACGCAGGTAACTATAGGCAGACTGTTCATTGTCCCCCAACCAGTAGCTACAGTGACCACGGACGCTTCCCAAATAGGGTGGGGGGGGGCATTATCTGGGACAGATTGTCCAAGGGACTTGGCAGGAGACTAATACCACTTGCACATCACTGTCCTAGAGATGAGAGCGGTGCTTCTGACGTTGCAAGCATTCCAGAGCTCTCTTCCAACAGGTACAGTCGCAATACAGACAGACAGTATGTCCGTGGTGTGGTACATCAACAAACAAGGCGGAACCAGATCCTACCTCCTGTGTCGAGAGGCTCAAAGAGTATGGCTATGGGCAATTTCTTCTCAACGTTTTGTGACTACAAAGCACATTCCGGGGATATCCAACGTGATAGCGGATAAATTAAGCCGGCCAATTCTTTTATGCTTCACGAGTGGTTCCTGAAACAGGAAATTGCGAACCAAATATTTTGCAAGTGGGGCCAGCCATACTGCGACCTCTTTGCTACATCCATGAACTCCAAATGCAGCAGCTACCTTGCCCTAATTTCCCCTCTGGGGGAGTCCCTGAGGGATGCACTTGTTTATGATTGGCCCCTGGGACTTCTTTATGCATCCCCCCCATTTCCACTAATACCCAAGTTCTTCAGAAAGCCAAATCTTTGAGTTGCAGGATAATTCTCATTGCTCCTTTACTGGCCTCATCAAATCTGGGTCCCTTTCCTATGACCCCATCTCCAGGAGGAGCCCTGTTTCTTGGACCCAGTACCAGATCTTCTGACCTATTAGTCAGGAATGCTCCATCCCTGTATTCAAACCCTCAAGCTGACAATTTACTTGCTCCGCTTCCCATCTTAGCTAGGCTTTTGGACATGTCCCCAGCAGTGCGACACATTCTAGTTTCATCTCACAGGAATGCAACTAGAAAACTGTATGCTAGTAAATGGAAAAGGTTTTCCTGTTGGGTAACCAAAAGTCATATAGACCCCTTTACAGCCCCTATAGCTTCAATTCTAGCATTTTTAGCAAAAACTTTTAATCAAGGTGCAGCTGCAGCCACTATACGAGTATAATTAGCTGCCATATCGAACTACCACGTAGGAGACATGGGATCAAATATAATGTCTAACAGGTTATGCAAAGCCTTCTTGCGGGAATACTTTCCTATTAAGACCTCCAGTAAGAGAACTGCCACCTCCTTGGGATCCAAATTTGGTACTACTTTAATTTTCCCCCCTTTCGAGCCAGCTTCCTCTTGTCCACTAAAGTTCCTAACATGGAAGACAATCTTTTTGACAGCCACTAATTTGGCTAGGAGGGTTTCAGAACTACAAACTCTGTCTATTCGCCCTCCCTATCTAATTTTCCACAAAGACAGAGTCTCTCTTAGAACAAATCCTTCATTCCTGCCCAAAGTGTCTTCTGAGTCCAACTTGAATCATTCCATTGACCTACCTGTCTTTTTCCGCAATTATGGTAACAAGGCAGAGTATAAGCTTCACCAACTGGATGTCCATAGGTAGTTACGCTTCTGTTCACATAGAACAAAGGAGTTTAGAAAGTCTGACCAATTATTTGTCTCATTTTTAGAAAATAAAAAAGAGGTGCCAGTTTCAAGTGTCACTTTATCGAAATGGCTTACAGACACCATTACTTATGCATATAGTTCTCAGCTCTAGTCAAGTGGCCTCAAATTCTTCCTGGAAATTGCTTATGCTATGTCAACTTCAACAGCTTTTCAAGCCAGACTACCTTTGGATTCAGTTTGTGCTGCAGCTACATGGGTCAATCCTTATACCTTTATCACTCGTCACAAAGTAGATGTGGCTTCCTTTAGTTCCACTGTTCTGAAGAGTTTATTCCCTTGAGCCACCCGAGAAAGAAGGTGCTGGAGACGCTGTCCCAACCAGCAAGAATGAAGACGAGATGGGACAACATAATATAAAGAAGTTATATACTCACCATAATGCTCCATGTTTGTTGTCCATTATCTCGCCTTCATTCTTGCCTCCCACCTTCCTTCCCCCTTCCTGGAGGATTGAGAGGAATTTTTTGAGTTGGTCATAAAGTTCTCCGATTCCCTTCTTGCTTCATGAGACATGAGCTAAAGATTATTATTGTTGCCTTTTGGTTATATAAGTTCTAGTGATTAGTATTGGCAAACAAGATCTGGGTAACAGTAGTCAGGCATCATGGGATAGGGTATAGCCTCGAGCCAGTAAAGGCTCTTGAACTTTCATATAAGGCCGAGTCGGAACCGATGCTCTGTTCTGAACCCAACCAACAGGAATGAAGGTGAGATTATGGACAGCAAACATGGAAGGTTATGGTGAGTACATAACTTCTTTTTATACTCCTTTGTACAAGGACACCACAATTTCTGTCCTTCTCCAGGTGTGTGGCAGTTATGCAGTAGCTGGTTCGTAGGTGTGTTCTAGGTGAATGGGCCTGAAGCCTTTACAAGCCTAGCACATAGGGTTACCTTGGCATCGTGCCACCCAGCCTTAGTTTCCATTGCCTCTTAGTAGAGCCACTGGAGTGATCCCCAGGGTGAATTTTCTATTTCCCATCCACTCATCAAGATTTCTGTTGAAGAAAGGCCAGCAAGCTGCTCTGTTTGACATGTATGGGAAGTCTTTTCCATAGCATGGGCAGTCTTTGAGTTATGAACCTGTCCCTCCAGCTTGTTCTGTTGATTGTGGTAATGAGGCTGAGGTCTCTGGAGCGTGTGGTGCGGAGGGATTCTTATTTCTCTAGATGTAGCATTTGTAACAGAGCTGCATCAGACATGGATATGTAAGTCAAGCAGAGATCGCCTCTAAGTAGGCGATATGAGACGAGAGATTAGTTGGAGTTTGAGTCTGTCCATATAGGACAAGCGTTTAAGGCCTAGGATCCTCTTTGTGAGGTACTTTTGCGGCCTCTCCAGTTGTTGCAGGTGTCTAGTGAGGTACATGCCAAATGGGGCATTGTACTCTATGATTGGGCTAATGAGGGAAGAGCAGAGGGAGACAATGACCTCTTTCTTCCTGGATGCAAAACAATTAGTAATGAGATGCATCACAGAGAAGGACTTTCTGACCACAGTGGCAATGTGGTGGTCAAAAGAGAGGATGCTGTCAACCTGTGTTCCCATCTGTCTTATAACGCCTGTGTTCAGTGGACTACTATCGATGTGGTAATTTATGGGAACCAGGTTTTCCCAAAGGGGATGACGACACATTTTTTGGCATTGAGCCCAAGGCCATAGTTCTGACACCAGTCACTGGTCTCAGTGGGGCCTTTCTGTAGGATGTCAACATCGCTTGGGGAGTTAATAATAGCTCTCAACTTGCAATCTCCTGTGAACTTTGTCAGCCAGAGTCCCTTTGTGTTGGCCTGGACTTCAAAGAAGTAGATACCAAACAGGTGAGGACCCAGGACCGAACCCTGTGGGACTCGACTCATGACAGGTCGGCAGTCTGACTTGGAGTCCACCACTTTCACACTGTGGGTTCTATCTGTGAGCCAGTTTGCAACCCACTTAGTAATATAGGGGTTGATGCCTAGCTTAGTGAGTTTTTCTATGATTCCTTAGTGGGGAATGGTATCAAAGGCCTGGGCCAGCTCAGGGTAGGCTGTATGAGCCACCTTGCCTTCATCTACAGCTCTGGTGACTGACTCAAAGAAGTCGACCAGGTTGAGCAGGCATGATCTACCCCTTCACAAAACCAAACTGTGTGGGATCCAGAGTTTGGAGACTCCCTATATCCTTGTTCATTAGGTCCATGCCGATGCGTTACATAGCTTTGCATATCAGACTCGTCAGGTGATAGTTCCCAGGGTCTGTAGTCGCTCCTTCTTTGTGGAGAGGGATGACTGTAGCAGTGTGCCATTCGGTAGGGACAAAGCCTGAGGTGAGGCTGTGATTGAACAGGGCACACAAGTGAGGTGCCAGTTCACTCTGTAGTTCATGTAGAACACAGCCAGGGATATTGTCAGGTCCCATAGAAGCTGTTTTCTTGGCTTTGGACAGTGCTGTTTTAACCTGTGCAGTAGTAATACTGGATGCCTGGCAATCTACTGGTATTGTGATTGGTCCTTTGGTGGGGGAAAGAAGGGTAATATTGGCACAGGATCTGTCGGCCAGTTATACTGGCAGTATTTGTTGGCTTGGTATAGTAGGTACAATTGTGCAGTAGCTCAGAGCAAATCTGGGTATTGCTGTGGAGATTCTTTACATAACTATAGGAGGCCTTGTGGTTGTCTTTTCTATCTGCTGTAATTCTGTTTTCATAGCTAGCTTTAGAGGATTTGAGGGATCTCAACTTTTTGTTGAGGCTGATAAGGGAGTTTTTCCAGTCTTGGGACTTCACCTTATTCCGCTTCAGCTTCAGTTTCTTCCTTTTGTTGTAGAGTTCGTTTATGGCAGGGGACCACCAGATTGGCTTCCTTTTTTTGGAGGAGAACATCTTGGTTCTATTGGGTATGTAAGATGCATGCATTTGTGTACGTGTTGGTACGGTGCATTGGTGTATGATTTGGCAGTCATGCAACTATTCTCCATTTGCATGGGTGCCGTCTGTTTTTAGGAGCCCAGAGTTAGCTTTGTAGAAGTTTTTCATGGTGGTTACCTTTGTGAGGGTGGGGGTGGGGGGGGGGTGTGGATTTCCAAGGTGATTAGTTTGTGGTCGGATCTAACCACGGAGGAGTTGACTATTGGTGTAGAGCAATGGTCGCCTGTGTTAGTAATGACCAGGTCAAGGATGTTAAGAATGAGCTGGTCCAGGGTATTGGAATTAATGAATTCTAGGAAACGTTAGGCAATTGTAATGGAACATGAGTAGTTTCCCCAGTTAATGGAAGGGGTAGTTGAAGTTGCCCAGTATGAGAGTTTTCAGTTGTATCCTAATATTCTCCAGGGTGCTTAGTAACATGGAGTGTGAGTCTTGGGATATGGTTGGGGACCTATAGCAGGTGACAACCTGAATTGCTGTCTTACCCAGTGTTAGCTGCACCTGAAGTAACTCTGATGCGTTATGTTGAGCTACTAGTCTGGAGGTGTGCGCATCCTTTATGAATATGGAACCACCATCGCCTTTGGAGCTTCTGTACAAGTTCTGGGGCTGAAAGCTGTGGAAAGAGTTATAGCCTGGTAGTGCAGGGGTGCTTTCTGCTGCCTTGAACCAGGTCTCTGTTACAGCACAAATGTCGATTGTTCTCAATTTTAAGGAGTGCTTTGAGCGAGTGCATTTTGAGATTTAGACTTCTAGCGTTGAGCAGCATGACCCTCAGATTGCATTTGTTTGTAGCTGTTACGGTGGTAATTTGGTCTTTGGAACACCACCTAAAAAAGGCATTATAGGAGTGGCAAAAGCCTTGGCCAGTATCCAGAAGCCCAGAGGTGACAGATGCAGGCCATCTCTGGCAAAGCATTGAGGTCTGTCAGTTATGTCCTCTCAGCCAGACAGATACTGGATCCCCTTAGAATGACACCAGAAACATAGCCAATTGTTGAAATAAACCATTTTCTCCTTGTACTGTGATATCATTCTGAGTGATGGTAGGAGGCTTCTCAGGGCTGGGGTCATACCTGCCTGGGCTAGATAATTCGAGAGCTCCTCCATGTCTTTTTTCTTGTGGTCCAGGGAGGTACGTCTTGGATCATTCACACCCACATGTACAATGACTAAGTCATATTTGTACCTGTTGTTGAGGGACCTGAGTGCATGCGTTATGTGGTCAATCCTGGCACCTGACAGGCAGCTGACTGTTACTTTTTCCTTATTCAACCTAGTGAGTGGGAAATAATTGTGCCTCTCTATCTAGTCACATATGATTAGTGTGTTGGGCATGCTGTTTTACCTTTGAGACTTTGAGTGGCACACTGTTTAGGAGAGTTATGTGTCTTGTGATTAGTGTTGTGTTGTGGTGGTAGAGTGCGTTTCTGCTTGGAGGTCTCTGCTGTTTGGGTAGATTTTTATTGAGAGCCTCCGCGAAGGTGGGTGTGAGGTTTATGTTTTTATGTGAAGGTAGCGCTGGTGTGCGTTCTGGAGGGCTATGTGTTCTGTGTGGTGTGATGCCAGTGTTGACCTTCTCCTCTTGGCCAGCTGTTCCGGTCTTGGCTGGAGAGTGCGTGGCTTCCAATTTGGATTTATAAATGCATCTCTCGCAAGTCTGAGTGTTGGGAGGTAAGGGGAGAGGGTTGTCAGTGTACATGAAGCAGTTGCTACATTGCCTCAGGATGCCCAAGTTTACCAGATTAATAGGAGAAAGCACAGGGAACTGACCTTTAGATATGCCTGGAGGGGTGGGCATTAATAATAGGTACTGGAGCTATTTCCTTGTAGAATATTTAGTGCTGGTAGCACTTGTGTGTGCTACAACAATTGCTACAAGATGTCTGGTAAAGTGCTAGACGAATAAGCTAGTAAAAGTGCAGGAGATGAGAGAACTAGCAGATCTAAGGGAAAAATTGAAGAGCAGACTTTGTGGCACTGCTCAGAAGCTTAAAAACAATCCTAGATACAGCAAATCTGTATTGGACCAGACTACTTTACAGGAAAAGCAGTGATCAGTTGCAGGTAGCAATTGGGGGTATACTCACACACTTGCTGGATTTCTGAGGGAGCTGGCATGAAGAATATCTGGTCCTCTTGCTCCATCATTCTGAAGAGCATCCAGCTATCTTTAAACCTACTTCCTGTCTATTTTGGTGCCTGTTCCCAGATTTTCCTATTTTGCCTTGCCACCCTTGTCCATGGCAGCCTTCCACTGCTTTCCATTGTGAACTTCAGAGCAAAGTATTCATTTAGTGCCTTTGCCCCCGTCAGTCTTCTTCCTCCTATCTTTGCTCAGCATCTCTTGAAATATAAAGGCAGACAGGCTGAACTCTGGTCCCATTGCTGGCAATGGAACATTTTTATTTCACTGTGAAAATGCATTGCAAGACACAGCTTGCAAATGCATAAATAATGTACAGCTGTAGGGAAATGGAAATCCTTGTAACAGACAGTGTGTGGTGCAAGAAAGTCCAGCAAGTAAATCTCTTGATACATTGGGAGGTAGGGGAGTGCCACCTTATCTTCTGGATGTCTGATCTTTTGTTCCCTTTCTTAACACAAGCTGCTTATTTCAGTGAATGACATGTCATGGCCACCTCTGTGCTAGAGTTGTCATTCCTGGTGCAAGCTTCATCATTGCCACAGCAGGAATTTCCAATAAATTTATTTTTCTTTGTCTTTGCCCTGTCTGACTTTACTGGTCAACAAAGCCCATTTTTAGTGGATGCCCAGTGAGAAAAGTTTCATAACAATGCAATTCAGGCTAGCACGGGGGGATTATGGCTGACAAAGTTCACAGATGACTGCAAACTGGGGGCCATAATCGAATCTCCAGCTGACACAAGCATCAGCTGACACAAGCATCCTCCAAAAGGGTCTCACAGAGACGGATGCTTGGTGCCAGAACCACTGCCTCAAGCTAAATGCTAAAAAGTGCATAGTCATCCCCTTTGGGAAAAACCATGTGCCCACAAATTACCACATAGGTGGTAATCCATTAAGTACGGAAGAAGTAATTAGAGATTGGGGACCAACGTCGATAGTAATCTCTCCTTTGATAATCACGTTGCCAAAGTGGATAGAAAGACCTTCTATATAGCCCCCCTTATCACGAAAGGGTTCGCACCTAGATCGAGAGGTCGTTATGCCCCTCTACTCGTCACTCATCAGGCGCATAATTGAATACAGTCCCCCGTTTGGGATGTACCTTACCCGACACCTGCAGCAACTGGAGACACTCAAAAGTACCTCACCAAGAGGATTATGGGCTACAAACAGATGTCCTATGCAGCTCGACTAAAGAAACTCCAGCTCTACTCAGTTGTTTACCGCCTACTCGGAGGCGATCTATGCCTGACGTACAAAGCCATGTCAAACCCAGAATTAATGGACATGCTCCACCTCAAAAAAATCCAAGTCCCTTAGAACTACACGCTCTTGGGAATAGAATCCTAATTCATGTTAGACATAGCCCCTCGCTGACCCCCTCCATGCGAAATTTGGACACGTGGATGGGAAATCGCAAATTCACCCCTGGGATCTCTCCTGTGTCCCTGCTAGACAGAGGCACAGTAAACTAATTTTAAAAGGGTACCTTTTGTGACCTACTTTACAGAGGCACAGTAGGCTAATCTAATAGGGAGGCGGATGCCAAATACACTCTGGCTAGGCTTATAAATGTCCTAGGGCAGATAGCCTAGTATCTACCTATGAACCTATTTGTGTTAGCAATGGATTTAGAGACTTAAAAGAAAAATACCAGTTAAATTTCACAGAAAAACGTAGTTGCAAGACAGGTGTATACATATTTACATCAATGTGCACAAATGTATATGGATTTGGTAGCTCTAAGTTCTTGCAGGAAGTAAATGGGTTTATACTTTAGAAGGGAAAACGTTGTGGCATAGGTAAACATTGCAAGGAGGTACAGTCATTTTCAGAGTATAGCTAGAGTTAGTGTGTAAGAGGAGATAAGTTGGCAAAGAGCTGAAGTGAAAAAAGTGAGAGAGAGGTGTGTATGATCAGAAAGTGAGTAGGTTGAGATGGGGAAGAAAGATGGAAGAAATGTGGGGATATTGGAGAGCTAGACTGGTGCTGAGCATGAGCTTGACCAGGATTTATTCAGATGTAATTTGAGCAGGCTTTTAAACTATGGTAGTTTGAGTGCGTTTGTGTTCTGGGATGGTGATCCATATGTTTGAGATGTAGTAGGAATGTAGTGAGTTTTTGGCTGCATTATTAGACTTGGTAGATTTAATAAGAACTTGTCAACAGAATGGAGATTCCTTGATGGTAAGAAAGGCAGGAAGATTTTTTTGTAGTCTGGGGCATTTGCCTGGGTAGTAAATAAATGTATATGCAGATGCTAATTGTGCATGTTTTAGGACATTGCTTAGGTAAGGCTAGTTAAGTTGTCAAGACTTGACAGTGCTTTGCTCTACATTTTGAGTTTGTGGCAAATTTAGCAACTTTATTATAGCAAGAGGCTAGTTTGAATCCAAGAGTGGTATCTAGTTTAGGATAGGTGATACATAAAGGATTGCTGAGATTAAATATGTTGAGGCTAATGTTTGCTATACTGTATCTTTAAGGTATTGTTTGGCTGTTTAGAGGGAGCCCTATTTCTGATCAGTCTTCTTTGTTTTCTAAGATATGTAGTCAAATTTGAGATTTTAATTAATGACCAGTCGAGTTCACTGTGTGTAATTACTTCTATTTTTAATTTTGCTGATCTAATTAGGAAGGATTGATTTTGGATGTTGTATTGTTTTGGGTGAAGAGCATTAATTTGTGTTTCGTTTTTGTTATGGTTAAGGAGCAGGCATACATTTCTAAGCCAAATTTCTATGGAGGTAAAAAGTTTGGATAGATTTTTAGAGTTTGGAGAGAATTGGGGCTGCACATATTAATGTTGAATCATCAGCATATTGGGTAATGCTTGTTTGGCAGTCTGGCATTTATTTATAAAGATGTTAAAAAGAGTGGTCCGAGGGTTGAGCCTTGTGGGACTCTTATTGTGACTGGTTGAAATGGGAAATTATCTTTTTCTTCATTTAGATGTATAGCTAAGGAACCATGTAAGGGAATATTGAGAAATCCCAGTCTCAACTATAAAAAAGACTACTTCTAAAGCTAAAACCTTGCTGTAGCGCCCCTGATGTCATACCCTTAGAATACCTAAAAAATTGCTTCTGACAGTATCACTTACCCATAAGAATACTTAACAATAGATCCATCCTTGAGTCCTGCCTTCCCAAATCCTGGAAAAAGGCTTTCATTCTCCTGCTCCATAAAGTTGGCAATAATACTGACATCACAAACTACTGACCCATTGCAATTTTTTCTCCAGTCTCCAAAATCTTAGACAAATACATCAGTATTCAGCTGTTCCGGTATCTTCTTGACAACCAAACACTTTCACCCTCACAGCATAGCTTCAGACCTGGCCATAGTACTACAACTGGCAGTCTTTCCTTTATGGATACGGTCAACAGAGCCCGTGATGCTGGCAAAATTGTCTCCGCCCTCTTACTTAACCCATCCAAAGCATTCAACACAGTTTCTCATCCTTTACTTATCATGCAACTCTCGAAGATCAGTTTAGAGTGGGGAGAGAAAGACCGGTTTTCTAGTTATTAAAAGAAAGACAACAGGCTGTCAGATAGTGTAACTCTATCTTTTCTTTCCTGAACACACCTACTGTAGTTCCCCAAGGCTCCATACTTGGACCACTCCTATTTAGCATATTCATAAACAGTTTCCACACATTTCTGTGTCGGGATCTGTCATTCAGCATGCAGATGGCTTTACTATTGTCTGCTCTGCCAACTCCATCTCTGATCTACTGCAACTAACTCAAAAGGCCTTCTCCTCCACTGAATCAAGAATGCACAACTACCTAGCCCTGAACCCAAATAAAACCAAAGTCAAACTATTCACCTCTAAGAAAACAACCCTGTTAAATAAAACTTAGTTCACCATTTATTGTGATAGTAAGTTTATAATCGATGTTATCAACCACATAAAACTCTTTGGAGTCACTATCGATGAACACATGAAATTGAACCTGGATGAACAACATGACACTTGCAAAACACATTGTAAACTTGGAATCCTGCATAGACATAATCACTTCCTAAGCCCAGCTACAAAAATAACCCTAGCCACAACTTGCCTATTACCCTCTGTCATCTGTGGTGCCCCTCTACTTGCCAATATCCAAAGCTCTGCTAAATCCGAACTTGAGACATACTGCAGTAAAATTGCCAAGTCCGCAACCAGTTATAAGTACTCCATCCACCACTGCACTGTTCTTAAGTCTCTGAAACGGCTAAAACTACCAAACTATCTCTCCTATTTGCAGCTATCCATGGCTCACAACCCATAGACTGTCCTTCCCTGACCTCAGCATTCAGCTACCACCCCCCAGAGAGGCCCCTTAGATTGGGATATCAGAAGCTGTTGCATGTTCACAAACCTAACCTCCCACCTGGCCAGCTTCTTTATTCACGCTCTGGAGCCAAGAACTGGAATGCTCTGCCTCTGACCATTGGAATAACTCAAAATCCTACATCTTTCAGGACTTCCCTAAACAACCACCTATCCTGAAGCTGGAAATGTACCTGCACCAAGCCCCTGGAGAAAGTATATGCCACACTGTTTCTCATTAACCTTATTTTTTTCCTCTCTTGTGTGAGATGATACTTCTGTAGATACAGATTGTAGAAACAGTACATTATGTAGATCTTTACACTTATTAATAAGATTGTACTACTGTACATTGCTCTCATGGTATTTATCTCATTATGGCCGAGTGCACCTCCAGGCGTTTCTGCAGTTACCTTCTACTGCACCTCTAGGCTTCAGATATTGCTTGTTCATGTTTGCATTTAATTCCAAAACCATGCTACATAGAAAGTATCAAAATATTTTATCTTGAAGCATACATAATGTCAAACACAATGGTATTGATATTTAACCTCTGTCAATGAGTATTTATTAGAACTGTAAGGTGATAACTTCATTTTTTAAAGGCTCAAACCACACCCTCTGGGAGTTAATGATACATACAAGCTATACTGGAAAGAATGAGTTATTCTATATTTTGTACATACGTTATTCTTTGTATTCAGTTTTGTATTTCATACTGTTAATTTCTTGTATAGTAAGCTCTCTATTAATCGGAACACAAGCAACCGGCAAAAATATATCCAAGAAGTACAGTGCAATTTCATGTGGTGCATTTTGTTTTCCCCCTGCAGAAACACACCTTATATTTTCATTTTTTTTTTTTTCAATAAAGGAAGATAGGAATAAATTCCCTCTCTCCCCAACCTGAGAAAAAGTCGAACCACACAAATAGTATAGGGTGCAGTATTAGTCCGGCCTATTTTTAATAGTAACTCTCAAGCAACCAGAAACTACAGTTGTTCGGCATCTACCAGTCCCCATGGGTTCAGGTTAATTGAGAGTTTACTGTATTGTGACGCTTTTCTTCCACGGCCTCTACTGAAAATGGGTTCTGTATGGCCTAGTGGACTTTCCTGGTAAACAAAATACAAATAAATCTTCTTCTTTCAGCTTTTCCCGGTTAGGGGTTGCCACAGTGGATCACCTGTCCGCTCACGATTGGCAGTGGAGTTTTACGGTGTCGAGTTACCAGCCCGGCACCCAACTTTCCACAGAAGGCGCACACGCGCGCACATGCGCACACACACACACACACACACACACACACACACACACACACACACACACACACACACACACACACACACTCATGCCTAGGGCCAATTTAGAGTGTCCAATCCATCTACAGCATGTCTTTGGGATGTGGGAGGAAACTGGAGCACCCGGAGGAAACCCACTTGATCACAGGGAGGAAATGCAGTCTCCACACAGAAGGCACCCCAGCCGAGGATCGAACCGGAGAACCTCTTGCTGTGAGGTGGCAACGTTTACCGCTGCATCACTGTGGCCACCCTAAAACAAAATACAGATAACTAATAAGTAATACATTTTGCAGAGATACTGCTCTGTATTTGAATCTAGCTTCTTGGGAGTGTCTGGCAAAGCTGCCACTGCTGTGTTACTCAGCTCAGTCTTTCCATTGTTGTGTCCCATCTTGTTTGTATGAACACCACTTTAAGGGCACTGTACAAATTTAAAACCGGTAATTGTATTGTCAGTGTAGCCATCACTTCTGCATTCAGCACTAGCTCTAATAGCATCCGGTTACAGCTGTATTAAATGGCTTTAGTTTAAAAATAAAGAATCCCTGATTTTTTTTTTTTGGGGGGGGGGGGGATAATAAGGTGTCAGCTCTAGCATTTTATGATTTTGGTTTGTATTTCACTTGTGCTGAGGTGTAGAATATATAAAGCTTTATTGCCACTTAATGGGTCTATATTTCATTGAATGGCCACATTGTCAAATGGCATTTCCAGTGAAATGCCATTTGACAACCCCCACACACTCCCCCACTAATTATTTATACCAACTCTGAGATTGCATTACAGTAGGAAAAGGACAAATTTCCTGATCCCTACTGTAACACTGTCTCAGTCAGAATGCTTCGAACTGCATTTCTGATAAAATGCCATTTGACAGTGTGGCTGTTATGAAATAATAGGGACCCCCACTTAACCTTGGGGGGGGGGGTGTTTTTTTTTTCTCCAAGAAAAAAAAAATTCTCTCAGCTTCAGAGACTTCAAGAATTGATACATTTTAGATTGTGTTTACTGCAAGAGTCATTGTTCTGTGTATAAAGAGATTTACAGCAGTTATGTAATTTTCTGTTGACTTTTACTGCATGTAATAGAAATTTGTTTATGTAGTGTAATTGATTTCACAATTTCACATAGTCGTCGTCCCCAAGTTACAACACTATCAGATGATTGCAGCAGCTGTGGAATCCACGTTTATGAGCTACCGCTACTGTATTAAAACACCAGATGTTAAGTTGTCCATCTCGCCTTCATTCTTGCTGGATGGGTTCGGAGCCGACCTCGGCTCCGACTCGGCCACTCTAAAAGCTCCACCGGCTCGAGGCTCCCCTTATATCCCACAATGCTAGGCGGTATTACCTCCGATCTCGTTTGCCGCTACAGCGATCGAGGTGTATGGTTTCTACCGGCTTCAGGTCAGTGATTATAGATTAATCTATAGTTAAATTTAACCCCCTTAATTTAGTCCTTTATAGTTAATTCCCTTAACTTAGTGGATTTTGATTCTTTCCTCCCTGTTATCCACCCTTTTTTCCACAAGAACTTATTAGTTCTTCCCTTAGGCCTTCGGGCCCTTCCTTCCCTTTAGTGGAGTGTATGTGTTTTTTTTTAGGGATCTGAAAAAGAACTAATCCTTTTTTTTAGTTAACCTTGTGGACAGTGTAATCGGTGTGTTTGTGTGTGTGTGTGGTTACACTTTCCTTGAAAATGTCTAAGGAGTCAAAGGTCTCAGGCTTCAAGAAGTGTGACTCGTGCTGTCAGAAAATGTCTCTGACCAGACGGTCACACTTCTTGTGTATACTGCCTGGGACCTTTACACCTGCAGGACTCTTGTGCTGTATGCCATGGCTTCAGCCCTAGAGTCCTGCAGGAAAGAAAAAACAAACTTATTTTAAGAGGTTTGCTTAAGCCTGAGGGTTCCCCTACTGCTACTTCAGGCAAACCCTCTAAGGCTTCTAGGTCCTCGACTCCAGCTTCTGAGTCGAGGCCTAAGGCTTCGAAACCTACTGCTACATCGGCTCCGGCTGGAGCCGATGAGTCTCGGACTGCAGCTTCTGTGGTTCCCTCGGCTCCGGCTGGAGCGAGGCATTGAAATTCCTGGGTCGGCTCCGATCAGACCATCGGAACCGACATCTAGAAAGAGGTCTAGGTCACCGTCCCTTGGCTCCATTCATTCGGCTCCAGCGTCTCCCTTGCTGTCTGAACGGAGCCATAGATCTCACTCCTCTAGATCATCGAGGCTTTCGGATCATGACCTTCAGAGGGTAGTGAGTCGACTTCTTAAGTCCGAGGCACTGGCCCAAATGCTTCAGAGCCCGACTCATCAGTCGATGCTTGACCCTATCCTCAAAATGTTCCTCCTCCGACTCCTTTGAGCTCGGGCAGGCGTTTCGGAACCGAGACTGTGGTAGCGTCGGAGCCGATACAATTGTCTTCGGTTCCGTCGTCGGCTCCGATTTCTTCCTTGGAAGAATCTCGGCGCCGGACTTCCCTCGTCAGCTCCGAGGGGGTGAGTGGCATCGGACCCTTGTCCGACCCCGCTCTCCCTCTCGGTGCTTCGGCGCTGGTGAGTTCGGCTCCGACATCGGCCTCGGAGCCATCACTGTCGGTGCCGAGGGGGGTTCTCAGCTTTTCGGAGCAGGGATCTCTGGCTCTGCCTGACAGGGGTGCGTTCGAGGTCATGCGGAGTGTGTTGGAACCTGGTTCAACTCCACAGTCGGCTCCGTCCGCCCCTCCCTCTTCAGGTGTCGCCTTACGCCGGCATGCCTGGATGCGGCTATGCAATTTCGCGGACCCCTTTAAAACGTCTTTCACTAATTCCCCTTTTGATGGATCATCTCTCTTTGGTCCTCAAGTGAAAGAAACCTTGACGAGGTGCGAGACGGATGGCAAAACTCTTTCTGCCGTCGGAGTCCGTTTTTCTACTCCTTCTGGGCCTTACCCCAAAGGCCAGAAAAGTGGGAAAATGTGGTTCCGCAAACAATTTCAAGGGACTTTGTCTGACGCACAGAGTCGGTTCCCCTCTAGAGGCAGAGGGGGGAACGATAATGGTAGACGTCGCCCTAGAGGCAGGGGGGGTCCGCAGAACCAGGGCAATCGAGAAACCTTTTCCGATAAGCCCTTCCAGCATCCCTGAGGTGTTGCCCGACTGTCCACCTTCAGAGGCAGTCGGGGGAAGATTGTCACTGTACCCAGAAGCCTGGCGATCCCTAACTCAAGACAAGTGGGTACAGTCCATCATTTCCGAAGGCTATTACATTCCGTTCTTTCGTATTCCAAATCAATCAAAAAAATCCCTTCCAGATGTTCCACCCGCTCAAAGGGATCAAGCAGCATTGGAAATATCAAAGTTGCTTGCAAAAAGAGCCATTCAGCCAGTGCCAGCAGACCAGCAAGGATCCGGAATCTACTCCAAATTCTTTTTGGTTCCAAAGAAAACAGGGGACTGGAGACCCATTTTGGATCTCAGTATCTTGAACAAGTCGGTCAAGAAAACAAGATTTCGGATGGTCACGCTACAATCCATCCTACCCCTATTGGGAAAGGAAAACTGGATGTGCTCTATAGACCTCCAGGATGCGTACTATCATATAAAATGAACAGGCGCTCAGGAGATTCCTCCGCTTCGGCTGGGAGCCAGTCGCTTTCAAGTGAGAGCCCTGCCCTTTGGTCTCGCCACTGCCCCGCGAGGGTATACCAAATGCATGGCAGTGGTAGCCTCTCACGTGAGACGTCAAGGATTCCAGGTGTTTCCATATTTGGACGACTGGCTCCTCACAGCTCCTACCAAGCATCTTCTTCTAATGGCCAGAGACTACACCTTTCGCATTTGTCAAAAGTTAGGCATCTCAATAAATTGCGAAAAGTCTGTTTTGTCGCCTTGTCGTGCTATTACCTTCATAGGCGCAAATCTAGACACAGTCAACATGTCTGCGAGACTAACAGACCAAAGAATAGCAGACATACGCAAACTGTTCTCCCTTCTCTTCCACAGCAACAGAGTCAAAGCCAGATTAGTTCTGAAAGTACTGGGGATTATGGCGGCTGCTATCCCTCTACTTCTATTAGCCAGATTCCACATGAGAATCCTTCAATGGATGCTCTTCACACAATGGTCGTACCAGCAACTTCCGATGTCCCACACCATTATGATTACGCAAGCATGCAAGAATCATCTTCTTTGGTGGGTTTTTTCCCCCCAGCTCTTCCTGGGAAGACCCTGTGTTCCTTCCCCTCCGGTTGCTACTCTGACAACGGACGCCTCCCTGATCGGGTGGGGGGGGCATTATCAGGGCAGAACAGTCCAGGGCATATGGCAACCAGACGCCACTTGCATATAAATGTTCTAGAGATGAGAGCAGTGCTTTTAGCGTTGCAAGCCCTTCAAGACTCTCTTCCCTTGGGAACGATAGCAATCCAGACGGACAACATGTCTGTAGTGTGGTATATCAATAAACAAGGCGGAACCAGGTCCTATCCCCTATGTCGAGAAGCACTCAGACTGTGGCAATGGGCGATTTCTTCTCAGCGGTTTCTGATAGCAACGCACATCCCCGGGAAGTCCAATCTAATCGCGGACAAGTTGAGCAGAGCTATCCTCATGCCTCACGAGTGGTCTCTGAAAGATTCTATAGAATTTCTCAAGTGGGGTCAGCCTTGCTGCGACCTTTTTGCTACTCCCCAAAACAGCAAGTGCAGAGATTATTTCACCCTATTCCCGTTACCAGGCCAACCCAGCAGAGACGCTCTAGTCCAAGTTTGGCCCCGGGGACTTCTGTATGCATTTCCTCCCTTCCCACTAATCTCTCAAGTGATACAGAAAGCTATCGCTCAGAAGGCCTCATTGATCCTCATTGCTCCTTACTGGCCTCGACAGGTTTGGTTCCCCTTTCTACATCAATTTCTGTTGGAGCAACCTTGGCATCTGGACCTAGTTCCAGATCTTTTGATCCATCAATCGAGTCAGTTACATCGCTCCCTCCCTCTCTGAACCTCACTGCTTGGTTCCTCCAATTCCAACCTTAGCCAGGCTTCCTCAAATATCTCACTCTGTTCGAGATATTTTGATAGCTTCCCATAAATCTTCCACTCGGAAGATTTATCTTAGTAAGTGGAAACGTTTCGCCTATTGGGCTCAAGGAAAGGACATAGATCCTTTCACTGCTTCCATCCAAATAGTCCTTGACTTTCTAGCTGAACTCTTCCATGCAGGTTCATCTCCTTCTACTCTTAAAGTTCAATTGGCAGCTATATCTAACTTTCATGTGGGCACCTCAGATTCTGCCATCATGTCTCACAAGCTTTGCAAAGCTTTCTTGAAGCGAGTTTTTCTTCTTAGACCTCCTATAAGAAATTCTCCTCCCTCTTGGGACCTTTAATTTAGTTCTCACATCTTTAATTCTTCCCCCTTTTGAACCTGCAGCCTCCTGTTCAATGAAATTGCTATCCTGGAAGACTCTCTTTCTGGTAGCCATTACTTCAGCTAGAAGGGTCTCAGAGCTTCATGCACTCAGCAGTCGACCACCGTATCTTTTGTTTCATAAGGATAGGGTATCTTTACGGACCAATCCATCCTTTTTACCTAAAGTAGCCTCTGCGGCAAATCTGAATCAAAACATTGACCTCCCTGTGTTTTTTTTTCCTAATTTTTCTAACAGGTCTGAACAAAAATTGCATTGGCTAGATGTCCATCGTCAATTAAGGTATTATTTGGATAGGACCAAACAGATCAGAAAAACTGACCAGTTGTTTGTCTCTTATGCAGAAGGCAGAAAGGGCCTTTCAGTTTCAAAGGTATCACTTTCCAGATGGCTAACATCCCTGATTTCCTTTGTGTATGAAATTAGACACCAAAAGTTGCCTAACAAACCAAAGGCCCATTCGACTAGAGCTTTGGCTACTTCTATAGCTTTCCAAGACAGGCTGCCTATTGACACCATTTGTGCAGCAGCTACATGGGCTACTCCTCACACTTTCATTTCTCATTATAAGTTGGATTTAGCTTCTAGACATAGAGCTAATTTTGGTTCCACTGTACTCAAGAGTCTGTTCCGATAGGCCACCCGGGACAAGGTGCTAGGGACGCGGTCCCATCCAGCAAGAATGAAGGCGAGATGGACAACTTAACATATAGAAGTTATGTTCTTACCATAACGTTCCATGTTAGTTGTCTTCTTCTCGCCTTCTTTCTTGCGTCCCACCCTCCTTCCCCCTACCCTGGACAGACCTAGAGGAGTTTGATTGTGATCTCTCTTTCTACCACTTCTATTGTATATAGGTATATGCTATTCTGGGCATATATTCCTTCATCAGGTTTTCAGGTCACCTTCTTCCCTTCCTTTTATAGAGGTGGGTTTTTCTGTTTCCAGTGGTTCTGGAGTTATTATTGGCTGGGCCTAGCTTACAAACGAGATCTGAGGTAATACCGCCTAGCATTGTGGGATATAAGGGGAGCCTCGAGCCGGTGGAACCAACTCTCGAGCTTTTAGAGTGGCCGAGTCGGAGCCGAGGTCGGCTCCGAACCCATCCAGCAAGAAAGAAGGCGAGAAGAAGACAACTAACATGGAACGTTATGGTAAGAACATAACTTCTATTTTTGCCCTGCAGTGATCAGAAGTGTCTTGAAACCACCATAGTATGCTCAATTCTTAAAGGCAGAACAAATTTATGCTTTTTTGCTTATGAGCAAGTACTGAATAACACATTTTCCCTCTGAGTTCTCTGTACATTTTTTTTGGGGGGGTGACATGGGGTGATAGTTTTGTTTTGAGTCAGTTTTTATTTCTGGCCCTGAAAAATGAGAGAGTAGTAGGTCTTCTGATGTCCTGTCTTGGGCGTATTCTAAGTAGTTTGATGTTGTCTTTTATTACAGAAAACATTTGCTGGAGATTTAGGTGCAGGTAAAGATACTGCTTACAGTACTGTTGGTAGTTATGTTTTTATGTGTTGAGATCGTTAACATTGTAAATGGGATGATCCGCTGGTTCCTTTCCTTCCGCAACCAGGTACACAGGGAGTATATGTAAACAGTGTAGTGCCTTTATGCAAGTAGGTAATAGTAGGAAGTCCGAAATCTGCAGAGAGTAGATGTCAAATTAGATGACATTGAGTGACACAGACTATAGACCTGAGTAACTGTTACTTTTATTTATTTATTTATTTTTTATTTTATTTTACATTTGTTGACCGGGCTAGTCCAGCTGGATACATATCCCTTTTCAGTAGAGGCCCGGGGAGAAAAGCTCCAGCATAATGGCAATACATGATGAGAACATGTTACATTTACAATATAAGAATAGGAATAACATAGATTTTATATAAGCACAAGTAGCAAAGCAACAGGTTAAACATACTAGTTGTGTGGGATAAACACAGTGGAAATAATGGTCTAGGTCACTAATTATCAGGGCTCATTATGAGTACAGGAGATTTGATAAGTTAGTCAGGTTCTGTGCATGGGCATAGCCATTGTAGCTTAAGATGGTTTTTGAGGTTATTTTTGAACTGTTTATGTGAGGTCATGAGTCTAAGGGTGTTTGGCAGGGAGTTCCAAGGCTTTCCAATGGAGTTGGCATACAGGGCATCACCCCCCGAGTTCTTAGATTTAATCGTTAAGATCTGGACGTTATTAGCTGATCGAAGGGAGTTTAGGTTGGAGTAGGGGGTCAAAATACTACACAGTGAGGGAGTTCTGTCTGGATGGTGGATTATTTTAAAGGCTTCTGTGAGTTGGTTAAGTTTGAGAAGATTGGGCAGTTCCAACCAACCGAGTTTCCTAAGGTTAAGGCAGTGGTGGGTGCAATATGGGGAACCTGTTATGAATCTAGCAATATGGTTATAAGCAAGAGAGAGCATGTTAAGTTCACGTTTATTGAGGAAAGAAAGAACTGGGGAGGCATATAGTAGGGTGGAGAGGAGATGCATTCGGGCAATAGTTAGTTTGGTAGAGGGGGTTAAGAAGTTTTTTATTCTGTACATGGATCCAAGTTTTTTGTTAACTGATTTAATGGTTTGGGTAATGTGTATGTCAAATTTAAGCTTATGGTCAATGGTAACACCTAGTAATTTGGTACTGGTGACAGGGGCTATGATGGTCCCGTTGATGGATTTAACATGGAAGGTTGTAATGTTAGTATTTGGGAGTTCGTTGCCAAGGGGTGTGTTGGCGTTGGGGAAAAATAGGAGTAATTTAGTTTTTGTTGGATTAAGTAGGAGTTTCAAGTCAGTGAACCATTTCTCAACTAAAGTAAAACAGAGTTGAGTAGTTGTTTGGAGTTTTGAGAGGGAGACATCGGAGCAGATCAGGGTGGAGTCATCAGCATATTGTATGCAGGTGGATTTGGGGATGACTGAGTGAAGGTCGTTTATGAAGATGGAAAACAGAAGAGGACCAAGTATGGAGCCCTGAGGAACACCGATGGTATTTGGGAGCAGGTCTGATAGTTTGTTTTGCCACAGGACAGCTTGTTGCCTACCAGTGAGGTACGCCTTAAACCAGCTTAGTGCTGGGGTGTTCAGATGTAGGCTTTCTAGGGTATTAAGTAGGAGTTGGTGATTGACCATATCGAACGCTTTCGATAGGTCAAGAAAGAGGGCGGAGGATATTAGTTTGTTGTTACGATTGTTATTAATGGAGTCTACAAAGGAAAGGAGGGCGGTGGTTGTACTGTGGTGGGGGCGAAAGCCATGTTGGGAGTTAGACAAGAGACGATTAAGGGTTAAGTAGTGAAGGAGTTGTTTGTGAACACATCTTCCCATAATTTTCGCTATTGGGGACAGGATTGCTATTGGCCTGTAGTTGGATGTTTCAGTGGAGGTACCTCCTTTATGAAGAGGGATGATATAAGAAATCTTCCAAGAAGAGGGGATGCAAGCTTCAGTTATAGTTCTATTGATCAGGATGGTTATGGGGTAGGCGATGGCTTCGGATGCTATTTGTAAGTATTCCGCTGGGAGGTGATCAGCCGCCAGGGTGGTCGGTTTAAGTTTTTTTAAGAGGGTACAAATATAGGAGGAAGAGACAGGGTTTAGGTTAAAGGAGGTATGGGCAGCTTCATGAGGTTGAGAGGTAGGTGGGGCAGTGGAGGTTAGTTGACTGGCAAGTGATTGGATAGTATCGGTGAAGAAGGAGTTAAAGGTGTTGGCTATTTCTTCCGCGTCTTTCCCGATATGCTTCTCAGGGGTTGGGGTAGTAGTTTTACCTGGGTGAAGGAGGCTGTTAAATCCTGCCCAGAACTTCTTTGGATTGTTCTGGTGCTTATTCTGGAGGTGGCAGAAGTATTGTTTTTTGTCCTGGGTAGTGGCTGTTTTGGTAGTGTTTCTTAGCTGTTGAAATTCAGTGCGATCTTGGGGGGTTTTAGTGGCTCTCCATTTGTCCCAGGCCTGGTCTCGGAGTTTCATTTTGGTTTTGGTTTCTCTAGTTAGCCAAGGTGCTATACGTATTTTGGATCTGATTAGTCTGTTTGGGGCATGTGAGTCAAGTATCCTAAGGAATGTATCATTGAAGTGGGAAACACTCTCTTCTAGGGGTAGAGTTTTTAAAATGGACCAGTTGCAGGATTTTAGGTCTGCAAGGAATAGTTGTGGGACAAAGTTATTTTTGTTTCTAATTAGTCTATATAAGGGGGGGTTAGTAGTAGGGCATTTATGTTTAATAATATGGGTAATTAGGTGGTCACTGAGGTCGCTGGGAAGGGTCCCCGTGGTATAGTTGATTGAATCTTTATTGGTAAGGATCCAGTCGATGGTGGTTTCTTTTTGGTGAGTATTGCCAAGTCTGGTTGGGGATAGTATATTTTGGGAAAAGCCATGTTAATAGGTTGTGGGGTTGTATGGGTAGAACAAAGGGACCAGTCTATATTGACATCCCCAAGTACAATGGTTTCTTGTGGGTAACTAGTGGCTAGCCAGGACAGGGTTTGCTCCAGATTTTCTGTGTTCTTCCCTGGTGGGATATAAATTACAATGAGGTTGATGCATTTTTGAGTGTTTAGGCATATCTTTAGGGCAATAAGTTCTAAATTAGAGATTATGGGAGGTTGTATTGGGTTTCTAATGATATTCAGGGTATTCCTAAACATAACAGCTATACCTCCACCCCATTTCTTTACACGGTCGGCCCTGAAGATATTATACCCGGGTGGGAGAATCTCTTCGTCCTTAGTGGTGGGTTTTAGCCATGTTTCAGTTAGACACATGATGTCAGGGGAATGAGTAGCTAACATAGCGTGCAGGTTGTGCACCTTATTGTTAATGCTTCTTAGGTTCAGATGTAGTACTAGAAGGGAGTCAGTAGAATTACGAGCTAATTTAGAGGGGTTAGAGTCTGGGACAGTAGTGGGACCTGGATTGGGATGAATATCACCATAAATGGAAATACTATTTTTCAGGTAAATTAATAGTCTTTGTAGTTTAAATAGTAAGTTGAGGTTATTTTTATTATTTGAAATTTTAGGGTGATGAAGGGCGGGTTGGACTATGTTGGGGGATTTTGTTTTAACAGTGTTGGGCGTTGGTGGGACAGATATGGCAGAAAGATTAGTATGGCAGTTGGTGTAGCGCTTAGGGAGGGAGAATCCTATGAGAGTTTGGTTTTCATACTTTGTTAAAAAATAGGCAATAAAGAGTAGTAGTGTTGTTGAGAGGGGGGTGATAGAATAAGTGAATTTGGCCATGGTGTAAGAGGGGAAAGTGTACTGGGAAGGGGAGAGACTTTAGTTTTACCTTTAGAATTGGGGGAGGGCCTGGAAGTGGGAGGAGTTGTGAGGAAATTGAAGGGGCGTCGGGTTTGCAAAGGGGAACGTGGGGGGGGTTACCTATTCCTATAAATGTAGAGGTACTGGGGGCGGGTGGGATATGGGGGCAGGTGGAGAAGCGGAGCCCAAGCGAGGGCGAAGCGGAGCGGGGCATACACCGCCAGGAGTTCTCAGGGTCTTAGAGTGCAATATTCAGCGTAGTGGAGATACTACCAATGCTTACAGGAAATAAGCACTTTGCAGAGATATATTTTGCACTTTAGTTAATAAAATGGTACTGCCAGGTTCCAGTTTACAGCAACCTTAGTTTAGTGAAGAGATAGTAGGCTGTGAGTATTACCCTTTTAGTCTTTTCAAGAGATTAGGTAGTAGTTTTTTAAGGAGGTGAGGACTGGTCTTTGCATACGCTTTGGTTGTTGTCCAGGTAGGAGTGTTTGGTCTTGGGAGCCACGCATTGTTAGGATTAGAGTAGGGGGCTTCCTGTGATACAAGGGAGAGAGATAGCACAATTAGTTTCTCCGTGGTTATAGAATTGATTCAGAGGTGTCACTATATGGTCTAGTACAGCCTTGAGGTTTGTACTCGATGCATGGGAGAAAGTAATCAAAAACAGTTGGTATGCAGTTTGTGTTACAGTCGCTAGAAGGTCAGTATCGTGATTGCTTCAGTGTAAGGAACAATGTGGCATTGGATGGTTTAAAAAATGGCATAACAAGGCTTAGAGGTTACTCGCTGGATGATATTGAGAAAACATGCAGTACAAAGCAATGATATTGAGAAAACATGCAGTACAAAGCAAGTCCCTAATAGTTTTAGACAAAGGACACCAGTGTTGCTACAAGAACACGTGCAGACACTTTGTGTTAGCTGCAAACAAATTACTAACCCAGTCGCTTAATTAGATCTAAACAATATGGCATCTGTTTTGCATCAAGAACGCTAGCAAGTACTTGGAGTTACCTTTAAACATATACAATAGTAGCAGAAAGATTCAAACATATACAACCAAATCATTAACCCAGTCGCTTAATTAGATCTAAACAATATGGCACCTGTTTTGCGTCAAGAACGCTTGCAAGTACTTGGAGTTACCTTTAAACATCTATCGACCAAGTCGCTATCTGGTTTTAGCAAGAGGATGCCAGATATGTGCTAACAACACGTGCGGCACTTGGTGTTTGTTTCAGATATCTACGATCAAGCAAGCACTTGAGTCAGAAGGTGCACAGATTGTAAATTGTAGCAGACCGCATAACAAACAAATGAAACAAATACATGTACAAATTAAAAACAAAGGTCTTAATGCAGAAACAGCAAGTATAATTGTTTCTACAAATCTTTAGTAGTTAAATTACACTGGTAATCGCAATCCTTGAATCGCCTGAATCAACTTCTCTCCAATGCAAAATGTACTGCAGAATCTCTAAATGGGAACCTAGGCAAAAGATTTAAAAGAGCACTCTTGTTAACAATCAAACAAATGTGACTTTTCCTATGGAGTTCAGTTTGAGATGACTATAAAGATCATTCATCTTGAATGCATATCAACCCAAGATGGAAAAAAAAACGGTGACATTCCACATCTGTATTAGGCAGCACACGTCAAAATGGTGAATACCTCCAGCAAAAGTTGGAGTAGTTCAGGAAACGGGCAGTGGGGAAAGTTGTGATACTGTGACAGTGCTGTAGTGTTAAAGGAAATTAGCTGCATATTTCATATCGTAACTGGGTGCAAACCATATACCTGTTCTTCAGGAAGCAGAAAAAGGCACTAACTTCAGATAAGAATAAGACATTTAACTTCTGTAAGCAGGTAAAGAAACTGAACTGTCTCATGTGGCAGTAATGCAACCAACAAGCTATTAGGCACTAAATGAGTAGTTACAAATAGCAGCAGATAATTAAACCCTCAGCTACAGTAGTAGTCAGTTAACTGAGCTATTTGAAGTCTTGACAAGCAGTAACCAGGATACTTAATTGTATATTACAATAGCTCAGTATTAACATTTAGTATGCTTTTTGATCTATTTTGTGTCTGAATGCTGGGCAAAGTGGTATGTCCTGAGTTTGGTAGCTTTATTACAGATATCAAAATCAACATGCTTTCCCACATTTTAACAATGTATGGTCTACGTGTTTCAGTAGTAGTTTTGCTGGATTTAGCAAACCAGCACAGAAGTCTCTCAGTAGAATGGCCAGTTGGAATACATTGGAAAAGATGAAGGGAAATGTTTGTAATAGACAACATTCA
Organism: Protopterus annectens; assembly: GCF_019279795.1. NCBI lineage: Eukaryota > Metazoa > Chordata > Ceratodontiformes > Protopteridae > Protopterus > Protopterus annectens. Next base: position 374,133,744 of record NC_056751.1, read on the forward strand.
TGTATGGAAGTAAGAGCTGTTGATTTAACTGAAGGTGACTGGAAAGCAGGGAAAAGGTGTCATTATTGAATCCCAAGAATTTGTTTTATCTGTTTTTGGCATTGTAGTGCGGTCTCGGAGATGGTATATTTAAGTGGGGGGGGGGTGACGCAGCACCCCACGTAATGTAATGTTTAAAGTGTTTTTTTTTTTTTGTTTTTGTTGGAACAGCGATTTTTTTTTTTTTTTCTCTTCCCCCTAGGAAAAAAAATCGCTGTTCTGACAGTTTGAAATAGTAAGCTTTCACTTACATAGGGTTGATTTAATCAACGTTCGCTTTTTTAAGCATTTGGTGATCTAATATAGACCCCATATATATGGGTCTATACTTTACAACGAATTGTCACTTAAATGAAAAGTAGAACCCCACTACAGGGAAAGTGCACTTCAACAAAAGTGCACTTCGCTGAAGTCTAGGCGCCTGATCGCCTCAAATAAAATTTAACAAAAACATGCTTTTGCAGGGGGGCAACCTCCCCTGCACCCCCCCATGTGGGGGGCTGTGCCCCCACACCCCCCTACTTAAATATACCAACTCGGAGATCGTGCTACAGCAAAGAAAAGGGAATATTCCCATCCCAAGCTATGTTGTGATCTCCGTAGTCCGTTTTCGAAGCTTCAGTACTGAAACTTCGACCTAAAACCCATATATATATATATGTGTGTGTGTGTGTGGAGATATATATATATATATATATATATATATATTTATATATATATATATATATATATATATATATATATATATATATATATATATATATATATATATATATATATATATATATATATATATATATATGGATCTACTTTGAAAGACCGACACGAAAATCACCGACGCCAGATAACCGACAACACACAAAACCGACAACGCAAAACACCGAACACCATAACACCGACACACCGAACGTAAACAACACATTACACTACATAGCATAGCCACTAGCCCTAACCCAAACCCTAACCCTAAGGTCTGACACTATCGCACACTCACCCTACCTGCACCCTAACCCTAACTCACTTAACCCACCCCTAACCCCAAGGTCCGACACTATCGCACACTTCACCTACCTGCACCCTAACCCTAACTCACTTAACCCACCCCTAGCCCAAGGTCCGACACTATCGCACACTTCACCTACCTGCACCCTAAACCTAACTCACTTAACCCGTCCCTAAACTACAGTCCCTCACTATCACACACTTACTTTACCCGAACTCTAACTCCAACACTAACACACACTCACCTTTCCCACAGCCTAACCCGAAATCCCACAATATCGCACACTTACCTCACCGCTCCTAACTCCGTCACTGTCGCACACTTACCGGGTCGCAATCACACATTACCCTTGTCGGTCTTTCCGCTGTCGGCAAATCACCCTGAGGGTAAACTTACCTATCGGTCATTTGGTCTTCGTTTTCCGCGTGTCGGGGAATCGTCGGTTCGGTCTATTAAAGTAGACCCATATATATATATATATATATATATATATATATATATATAGAGAGAGAGATATAGATATATATATAGATATATAGGTCTACTGCATTTGACTGAAAATACCTTCCCTGAAAATGAAATTACTAGGACCACTTCACTGAAAGCCCAGTTCACTGAAAACTTTTTTGACTGAAACTAATTTTGTTGAAAGTTTTATATATGGCCTTTTCCCCACTGTAGTGCGATCCTGAAGTTAGTATATATATTGAGGAGGGCGTGGGGGGCATAGCCCCCCACATATGTTTATATATTCTCTTCTGGAAAAAGTTATTCATTGCACTTGTAAGTATCAATGTGTATAGTTTAAAATGTTTATAATATGTGGGGGGGGAGATATGCCTCCCACATTACAGCCTGCCTCACCCCCCTTAATATATATATATATATATATATATATATATATATATATATATATATATATATATATACTAACTCCAGGATTGCACTACTGTGAGGAAAAGGCCATATATAACTTTCAACGAAACGAGTTTCAGTCAAATGAGTTTTCAGTGAAGTGGGCTTTCAGTGAAGTGATCACACGTCACTGATCACACCGATTTAATTTTTAGTGGTGTATTTTCAGTCAAATGCAGTAAACTCATATATATATATATATATATATATATATATATATATATATATATATATATAGTATTTACAATATGTATATGTATATATATATATATATATATATATATATATATATATATATATATTTTTTTTTTTTTAATCTATTTCCTTTTGTATGAATGTGTATTCCCAATTGTTTGGAATTATACTGTTGTTGGAGAATTTTGTTCCACTGTAGATATACATATAAAGATGTCTGATAAAAAGGGAACAACTGGCTCTAAACAGTGCGACCATTGTAACAGAAAAATGCCATATTCGGATGCCCATCTGTCTTGTGTTTACTGTCTTGGTGTTCCACATTTGTCTGTTCAACCACCATGCGGGATATTTAAGGGATTTAGCACCTGCACTTTAAATGAGAGAAAAAATAAATTAATCCTTAAAGGTCTCCTAAAAACTCCCTTTTTGGAGGCTAATTCTGAGATGGAAGGCTCACCTCCTCCAAAAAAGGAATGTAAACAAAGGAGCCATTCCGTTCCTTCTTCCTTTCATGTTACTGACTCTGAGTCTACGGAACCAAAGGTGAAAGTTCCTTAATTAGCTCCAGTAACCTCGGCACCAGGCCTCAACCCCCTAATACAGTGCCATCCTCGATTCCAGGACCTCCGCTACCTACTACAGTGCCATCCTTGGTGCCAATGCCTCGGGCACCAACTATGGTATCGGTTGTGACCACTGAACCATCCAGGTCTTTAATTTCTGCTACAGTACCGATCTCCCTTTTGGCACCAAAACTAGTATTCCCAACTCTGGTCACACCCCCCCCCCCCAATACATCTTGCTGGTCCTGTGACCATGGTGCCGAAAGGTGAAACAGTCCCTTGAACCCGATTTATTCCCCCAATGCAGATCCCTTTTTAGGACAACAGTGCAGCCCCTTTGTAGAGCGACCTGATTCTCCATCAGGGATATCAACCTGCTTCTCCAGGAGCTTTTCGGAATTCGATGTGGTGAGACTCATGGATCAGCTCCTGACTGCCAGAGAAATCACAACCCCTTCCAAAACACTGCTTCCCACCCGGAGCAGAGGAATTTTCTCCACAGATTTAAACGTACTCCTCCTTCGTCCTCTTCTGAGGTATTGAAGTCCTTGACACAGACGCCTATCCCGATTCCAGCTTCTTTGGTTCCACTTGTAGACCTCACCATGGCTCTGGAGCCTGCCCTTTGGCCATGGACTCACTTGGAGCCAAGCCATCCTCTGAATCATGACTGGGCTGTCTGCACCGTGACCCCTAGGATCACGCCTGTTTTTTCTATGGTGCAGTCTGCTACGGTTCCGGTTGTTTTACTTGGCACCAAGTCCTTTTGGGGCTCCTTCCCTGGGGCTTGGCTCTTCTGAGCAAGGTGTAACTCTGGTTCCAAGGTTTCCTTCTCTGCTCCAGGCTCCCATCCCTCTTCGGGTGATCCTGCTTTCCAGGTGATGGAGAGGGCCCTACCCTCAGCAGGTACACAGCTGTTTCCCTCAGCGTTGGAGTGCCATATATAGTCACCCTCTGGACCGCAGCTGATACAGTCCATTACACTGGCACACCGAGCACAAGAGCCTCAAGATACCCTATCACAGGACACCTTCTCTTCAGAGTCCTCTTCAGATGCTCCCGCTGAGGAGGTACTCCAGAAGAGATTGTGCAAGAGGAAGCATGTGGATTCCCTTGAAGAATCCCTTACTAAAGATACAGACTACGATGTTGGAGAAGGGTCCCCACTGTCACCCCCTGAGGATTTCTCCTTCGGAGACATTCTAGAAATCCTGAAACAGCGGGGTGACTGGAAGCCCTCCAACCCTTCCTATGAGGAGTCTGTATTCTTGCAGGCTTGTTTGACCCTCTACCTCTTGGGTGACCCCAACTGCAGATGAACTAATCCAGTTCATCGTGCAGTACATGTGGAAGAGTCCTGACACTGAACCTATTCCCAGAGACCAGACAAACTTCTATCCCTACCAGAGGAATTTTCCAGTTGGTTCAAAGGCTTGGCAGTAGATGCTGTGGTGGTGCTGGTGGCCACTAGGAAAGAACTCGCCTAAAAGAGTTCTGTTATCCATCCTCCAAAAAAGGAGTCTCGAACGGTGGATAGACTAGAGACTAGAAGCAGGTATATGCTTCATTGACCTTTGCCATTTGTGCCTTGAATTACTTGGCACATTTTACCTGTCTCCAGAGAGACCTAATTACTGAACTCTCAGGAACTCTAGCAGGAGCAGTTTTTGATGAGGTACGTGATAAAGTTGTCTCACAGCGTGCCACCCTGGAATCCATTTCTAATTTGTTCATGCAGTTGATTTCTCATACTACCGAAGGGATGGCTAGAGCAGTGGGTGCAGGTGTTTTGAGACGTCATGCCTAGATGCTCTTATGTGACTTTGCAGACCTCATTAAGTCCTCCTTTGTCAATGCTCCTGTTGATGCTTCCTGTCTTTTTGTCCCAAAGGTAAAGGACACATTGGCTAGGTGTGAAAAAGACGGCAAGACCCTGTCTGCCATGGGTGTACATATTTTCTACCCCAGCGATCTTATTCTAGGAATCGGAGGAGTAGAAAGATGTGGCACAAAGTCTCAGGATCCTTTCCGCGACACATGTGGCAAGTTTTCTCTCTGGGGCAGAGGGGAACTCATCCCAAAGATGGCCCAGAGGCAGAGGGGGTCCACATAATCGGGAATCCAGGGATTCTTTCTGTGGACAGCCCTATCAGCGTTCCTGAAGGAGCGGCCCGATTGCTTAACCTTTGGAAGCAGTCTGGGGATGGTTTTCTCTGCATCACCTTGCCTGACAATCCGTAATGACAGATTCTTGGGTACAGACGATAATAACCAGAGGTTACACTATCCCCTTTGATCTCTTCCCAAGGCCGCTAAGATGAATCCCTGATTTTTCACCCAGTTAAAGGGAGACAGCAGCTCAAGAAATTCAAAAAAGAGTTATCCAAACAGTCCCACCAGACCAAATATAATCTGGGTATTACTCAACTTTCATTTTAGTCCAAAGAAGACTGAGGACTGGAGGCCAGTTTTAGACCTCAGCATCCTAAACAAGTTCATCAGACAAACGAAATTTCGACTGGTCAGGTTCAGTCTATCCTTCCGTTTCTGGAGATAACAATTGGATATGTTCGATAGATCTTCAGGATGTTTATTACCACATAAAAATGGACAAGTGCTCCAGGAGATTCCCCAGCTTCTGGCTGGGAGCCAATCACTACCAATTTTGAGCGCTGCCCTTTGGTCTCTTTGCAGCCCCCAGAGTGCTTACCAAATGCATGGCAGTGGTGACAACTCACTCGAGACTGCAAAAATTCCAGGTGTTTCCGTATTTAGATGATTGGCTCCTTACTGCCCCCACCAAGTGTCTGCTGGTAACAGCCTTACATACCCCTAAAGCTATCAAAATCCTTAGGGATCTCTATAAACGAAGAAAAATCTAAGTTAGCTCCTACTCATAATCTGGAATTCCTTGGGGCAACTTTCGACACTCAGTCTTGCCGTGTCTCTCTCCCACTTCACAGGTTGCAGCCACTAAAATGTCAACTCCGGGTGGTACTCTCTCAGGACAAGGTTTCAGCTCATGAGTCCTTCAACTACTTGGATCAATGGCAGCATCTATCACCATAGTTCTCCTAGCAAGACTACACATGAGACTCCTACAGTGACTGTTAGGATGAGTAAGTGGAGACCATTCTGTCACTATGTCCATTCAGATCTGCATAACTAACTGTTGCAAACAAGACTTAATTTGGTGGATGATGCCAGAAAATGCTTTATGGAGTCACCCCTTCTCCCTGTCTCAGCTCAACGCCACAGTGACCACGGACACTTTCCTGATGGGGTGGGGGGCATTTCCAGGGAAGGACAGTCGAAGGCACTTAGTCCCTGCGGAGGCCAAGCTGCATATCAGTGTTCTAGAATGGAGGGCAGTGCTGCTAGCATTGCAAGCATTCCAATCTGCCCTCCATTCGGGAACAGTAGCTATCCACTCGGACAACATAGCCGTAGTCTGGTACATCAGCGAACAACGAGGGACCAAATCCTGCCCGTTGTGTCAGGAAGCCATGAGAATTTGGCAATAGATGATGTCTTCCAACCGCTTTCTGATAGCAATGCACATTCCTGGGGATTCCAATGTAATTGCAGACAAGCTGAGCAAATGCATCCTGCTGCCTCATGAGTGGTCCCTGACCCTGCAATAGTGGCTGAGATCTTCAGTTGCTGGGGCCAGCTTTGCTGCAATCTTTTTGTGTCTCCCCCCCCCCCCCCCCAAGCCACAAGTGCAGCAGCTAATTTGACTAATTCCTCCTGAGGGGGGAGTCCCTGAGGGACGCTCTAGTACATGATCGGCCAATGGGACTTCTTTATGCCCCCCCCACCTCTGATCCCGCAATTCCTAAAGAAAGCTCTTTGGTTGAGAAGCAGAGCAATCCTCATTGCCCTCATTTTAGCCTCCACAAGTTTGGTTTACCTTCCTCTGGCGTCATCTAGTACACCAACCATGGATTCTGGATCCAACTCTGAAATTACTGTCGCACCCACAGGGGTATACCAACCACTGTGGATCCAGCTCTGAAATTACTGTCACACCCACAGGGGTTGGTATACCCGAACATATTGAGTCTCAAGCTTCCAGTAATTACTAGACAGAATAATCTATCCTCCCCTGTATGTAACGCTCTTCTGGCTTCACACAAAACATCCACCATGAAACCTTATCTCAACAAGTATAAGAGATTCATCATTTGGTCCATAGAAAGGGCTAGACCCCTTCTCAGCTCCAGTTAGTGCTGTTTTAGACTATTTGTCATGCCTTCTCCATTCAGGAGTCGCAGCCTCCACTATTCGAGTACACATGGCTGCTATTTCGAGTTTCCACAATGGCTTCCTATACTCCTCCTTGATTGCTCATCACCTCTGTAAAACCTTTTTAAAAGATTTCTCGCACATTAGACTGCCCTTCAAAGAGCCAGTTGAACCTTCAAATTTGACATTAGTTCTACAATCCTTGACCCGATCCCCTTTTGAACCTGCTGCCCCTTGAAATGTAAAAATTTTTATCCTGGAAATCTCTATTTTTGGTAGCTATTACCTCAGCAAAGTGAATATCTGAGCTTCAAGCCGTGTGCATAAACGTCCCTACATGGTCTTTCGTAAGGACAGAGTATCACTCCGGACTAATCCCTACTTTTTACCCAATTTCATTTCAGATTTGACTATTAAACAATTGACCTGTCAGTCTTCTTTCACAATTTTTCGAATAAAGGAGAGTACTGCCTGCATAGGTTCATAGGTTCATAGATTAGTACTAAGCTAACTGCCCTTGTGAGCCATTTTAAGCTTAGCCAATTATCCCTTTTGAGACTCAAACCCTGCACCTTGTGTTTGTAAGGCAAACACCTTAACCATTAGGCCACCCTCCCAACCCAAAAATGTAAACCTTCATATCTGTCAAACTCTTTCCAGTGGTGAGAATCAAACCATGCACCTTGTGGTTGAAAGGCATACACCTTAACCACTGTACCATTGGGCCTTTCACTGTAAAATGCATTTACTGGATGTACATAGACCATTATGGTTTTACTTGGACAGAACCAAATCACTACGAAAATCTGACCAGTTATTTGTATCCTACTCAGGACCACACTTGGGAAAACCCGTTTCTAAAGTAACGTTATCTAAATGGTTGAGAAATTGTATATGCTTTACCGATCATCATAATAAAATTCCTCTACCGACTAATGTCAAGGCACATTCACCAGATCAGTGGCTACATCTGCTGCCTTTCATTCAAGATCTTCCATGGATGATATTTGTGCTGCAGCTACATGGGCTACTCCACATACCTTTTATCACTCAATACAAATTTAATTTGGTCTCCAGGGGGAGAGCATCTTTTGGTTCAATGGTACTCAAGAATATTCTTCCATAGGGCCTCCCGGGGAATAAAGCAGCTTGGGACTCTGTCCCATCAATATTGAATGAATGCTGATTAACAACATCAGATAAAGAATGTTCTTACCATAACATTCCATCTGTGTTGTTTATCTTCATTCATTCATCCCATCTCACCCTCCTTCCCCCTCCGAAAGACTCGAGGAGATTCGGATTTGGTCCAAATCCCGGGTTGGAGAACTTGCTCAGAAAAAGCCCCTGTTTTCTTTCTTATGGCAAATTCGATCTGAGGTAACAAGGAGAGGAATACTATGGGTAAGCTTAGCTCGAGAGTTTTTTTGGCTGGCACAAGCTTGTTATGAAGACAGACTCTGCTCTGAGGATGGAACTGACACCCATCAATCATGAATGAATGAAGATCAACAACACAGCTGGAACGTTATGGTAAGAACATAACTTCTTTTTTTTCCTTGGCATTTAGTTTTAGTCCATGACTCTGACAACAGTTGTTTGTCTGTGTTAGCCCCTACTGGAGACCATTTGTGTCAGTGTGAGATTCAATGACTGCTCCTAATTTGCAATCATCTGCAAATTTAGTCAGCCAGAGACCATTGACATAGGCCTTGACTTCTGAGAATTAAATGCCTAATCTTGTTATGCACTGATTTTTATAAATCATTTGCTGAGCATGAATCCTCCTTCTTGTTTTCCTATCTGTCCATCACGTTTTCCTCCCTTTTTAATTTCTCCAAATCTTTTGGGTTTCTAATACGATGATAGGAATGGACCTCATTCCTAAGACAAAGTACGATTAAAGTTCATGAAATTAGTATTTTTACAATCTTTGATGTGAGCCAAAAGTGCTCTTCGCAACACTTGCAGTGTGCCTAGTAATGACTTCTGCAATTCATATGGGGTTGCATGGATGGGTAACATATCTAAATACAATTGTAGATTCTTTTTTATAAGATCTGTTGCTCCTGCTACTTTGGAACTGTCTGGGTATCTTTCTTCCACATTGCTCCCATTTCTATGTGAAGATCCTAATATTTTATGAACAAAAATACACTGCATAACCCCACATAAAACAACAAAAAACAGAAAGCTAGAACCACTGAGGCTGGACATAAAACGTAGCAATCACACAAGTAGTGCCCAAAGTGTTTAATGGTGCTTCCTGGTACCTCTGCTCGAAAGCCTTCAAGGGAATAATTCTCACACCATATAGAAATATCTTGTATACAAATTTAAAGAATTAATTAACTAATTATTACATCATTTCCTTAATTCCAAGTACCATCACCCAATTAAGTGGAAAACTCCAAAGCTTAACCCTTCATGTGCAAAGCTGCATGTACCACCAAACACATAAAATATATGATTAATTATATTTGTCTTTAGCACCCAAGAGTGTAACATCATATTAAAATATATATAATGTTCTAAACATAAATTCATACTTTGCAGTATTGCACTATCATCTGTTAAAAATAAAAATAACTATAAGAAAATAACTTATACAACCCTTTTTATTAAGAAAAATTAGTATTGACTTCCTGATTTAAACCATTGGGATATAAAGTTCCAAAATGGATAATCAGTTTTGTTTCTAATTTTAATAAATTGATCAAAAATTCCTCTCCCATTTTGCAAAGTGGTTTGGCCAAAATACTGAAAATTAAACTGGCAGCCGAACCACCATGAGCTGTGTGGAAATGATTTGCCACAGGATTTTCTATTCTACGATGTCGTGATATCACCTAAGTGTTCCATAATACGACTCTTTGCCATTCTTTTGGTCTGTCCTGTGTACCACTTCGTGGGTGTACACCCGCAACCAATGATGTATAGATCGACAATTAAATATATTCATAGCCTTGTACTTTTCTACCATTAATGCTACCCCATCCAAATTTCTTACTCTACCACAAACTTTACACCTTCCACAAGAATAACAGCCCATTCGGGTATGCTGTCCAACAACTTTCTTCAAATTTAATAACTCCTTTAGAACCTACTGTATGAAAATGTTATTCTTTTGGGAAACACATTTACCAAAGCTGGATCATCACATACCATAGGCCAAAACCTCTCAACATTTTCCCTCAAAACATTAGAAAAGGGAGAATATTTAGAAACAAAAAATATCCTGTCCTCCCTATCTGATATGATTGCTGGTTACTCCTAACCTCGGTCTACCCCGTGTATTGTTAAAAAAAAAAGTACATGCCATTGTCACCGAATTCCAAAATCTATTTTCAGCCCTGTCAAGAACAGCTGGAACTCTCTCTCGCCAAAAGCTTTTATCTGACATTCTGAAATTCCTCATCCAAAGTACTTTTGTCACAAGTATTATTGAAAATGCGATTGTATTTACAATAAGGAAGTGAAGCCAACAAATGAGGGGGATGCATGCTGTCATACGATAAAAAAATTATTAACAGCAGTCTCTTTACTAAAGGGCCTAAAGGACACTTCTTGACTTTGTCACAAAAAATTCCAAATCAATAAATTGGATCCGCTCCACATCAGTTTTAAATTTGAATTGCAAGCCAAAACTATTGCTATTCAAAATGTCCATAAAACTCTGAAATTGTTATGTTACCCCTGCAAAAGAATATCAAATCATCTATATACCTCTTCTAAACAACATGATATGCAAAACATTCAGTATTATAAACAAAAAAGTTCTCAAAATGATTCATGAAAATGGTGGCATGTGAAGGTACAAATCCCATCGCAGTGCCCTCCTTTTGCAAAAATATTGCTTGTTAAACTTAAAGCAATTATGAGTCAATGAATATTTTAACAACTGCAACAAATAAACCGTTTGTGGGCCCTCCCCCATCATTTTCCCAACTGCTTCCAAACCCCAGATATCTTGGGTTGCCAATATTAACCTTTCATCTCTTGGTTTGAATTTGCCTCTCCTTAACTATTCCTGCGTTTGTTCCTAATCAGTATGAGGTTCTTCCAGAAGTTTTCTATACTTGTAACTATATTTATGCTTTTTCCACATTTTTTGCCTTCTCATCTGGTCCATCACATTATATTCTGATTTTTATCTACTTCTGATTTGATTTCATTCCTGCTTGACATCGATATAAAAATAAATAAATAAATACCATAAATGCATAAGTACAATAAATAAATAAATACACAGTCAGAATTGGCTAGTTGTCTTTACATACTTTAACATCTTGTCTGACAACTTTGTTACTAATATTATAAACAACAGGAAACTATCTTAACTTGCAACATTTACTGTATATACTGTTGATAATCAATATCTTGTTATTGTATTAAAGCCAACAACCTTTAATGTTTACTATTGATGCAACTTTGTATCTCTATTTATCATGTACATGATGTAGAGCTTTTCTCCCCAGGCATCCATTGAAAAAGGACCTGCGTCCAGTCGGAATTTCCCGGTAAACGAATGTAAGTAAATAATAAAAAAAATAATATGCTTCTGCCTAATTAAGCAGAGAAGTCATGTTGTTTATTCTCCTCATGTTGCAAAACTTTCACTACATTTGGGTCTTGTTGGGGTCAGCAGATATGTGTGAAGTCCAACAATTGCAGATCTATATATGTAATCAGTTTCAAGGAGGTCCATCCCTCTTTTGAAACGGGGAATATATAGTCTAGGTATACACTGATTTTTTTTTTTTTTTTTTTTTTTTTTTTTTTTTTTTTATAAATCATTTGGTGAGCATGAAGCATCCTTCTTGTTTTCCTGTCTAATCTATCCAACACATTTTGGGGCCAGTCAGTCACTCCAAAACTGTAAGTTAGGACAGGAAGAGGAAACTGGTTTGTAGCTTGGATTTTGTTCCTAGATGTCATCACTGTTTTCAGAATTAAAATATTCTGAAGAATTCCTTATTTTTATTCACATTTGTTCATGTTTTGTCGATCCTTCATCAGTTCCCAAATATTTATACACTCCCCCTTGCTCAAGTTCTTTTATATCACATTTGTGTCCAAAACTGATGTTTCCCTGGTGCTGCAGTTTTCCTCCTTTAAAGGTTGCTTTTGAACGCTTAAGACCAAATGACATTCTTACATCATCTGAAAAAGTTTTGACAACCTGCAGCTGTGCTGTTAGTTACTCATCTGATGAGCTATACAGTTTTTTTTAAATCCTCAACAAGTAGAAGATGAGAAGTCTTTACACTTTGTTGTTTTCTAGGAGCCAAATTGCAGCCATGACCTAAGCTGTTAAGTAAACAGCTTAATGGGTTAATGGCAAGGCAGAATAGCAACAGTGACAGTCACCCTGGAATATACCCCTTTGAATTTTTATCCCTGGGATAATAATCTGTCCTTTATCTTGGCTTAATTGCAAAGTGGTCTGCCAGTGCTTCATGGTCACTGTAATGTAAGTCCATCAGTGTAGGGTGTATCTTGTACATTTTTAAACACTTTTTATCCATGAATGTGGGATACTAACAAATGCTTTTTATAGCCATCCATGCCATACTTAAATTCTTCCCCTTTTTACAGTTCTCCAGTATGACTTTTACTTCTGTTATATCACATGGATCTGTATGGATGCATTCATTTGTTTTATCAGACTTCTGCCTTTTTGGGTTTTATTGACCTTTTGCAGTCTATTTCTCTCATTGATATTAAAACATTTATCCAGGTCTATTAAATCAAGTAACTCTTCTCCTAGCTCATTTTCTTCCAAACTGATGGCACATCAAATGTTTTCCATGTCCTGTGGGCATTTTATGGAAAGTTCTATAGCATATTCCTGTGGCACATTCTCTTCAGTTTCATCGTGTGCCATCTGTTGCTCTGTCATAGGGGAACTCATTGGCCTATCACTCCTTAACATTGACTGCATTAGAGTTTCCACAGTTTCCTATACCTTTCCTTGTTGTCTAGCTTCAAGTGAATGTTTGTTTATACTGATTTCCTGTAGAAGGCTCCAAAATATCTTGATGTGGCACCTGACCAGTTGCTTCCTGTTCCACTGGTTTCCCCTTAATTTGGATATCTATTGCTCTATCTTGTTGTGGTGCTTTCTGCATTCGATTTTCTACACTACACTGAATCCTTCAATTTGCAGGTTCTCCATAACCTGGTTCTGTTTAACTTCTCCATTGCTAATCTTTTTTTCTACATTTCCTGTTTGTCTTCTTTTTTCTGTTGTAAAGTTTTCCATGTCTGAATTCCTTTGCCTGTATTTCTTTTCAAATTTCTCATCTCCTTTGCATAAATATTGCACCATATTAAATCTCTCTTTTTCCTATGTCCATATTTCTTCTTCAGATGTCTCCTGATCTTCCTGTTTCTCATTACTTTGGGAACTCCCTCCATCATGCTGTGATATAACCTGTATTAGACTTTCTACACCAAATCCTTCACTTCGCAGGCATTCCATAACTTTAACTTCCATTTTAACATCTACTTTACTAATCTTCTTTTCTGCATGCCATGTTTTTGACATTATTTTGTTATTGCAAAATGTTCCATGTCTGGATCCCTTTGCCTGTATTTCTCTTCGAATATCTTTGGGGCTGCCATCTTTATATTGATTATTTTGGCTTTCTTCTTTGCATAAATATTGCACCATATCAAATCTCTCTTCCATTCCCATGTCCATATTTCTTTTTTATATTGTTCAAATATCTCTAGATTTTGTTTATATTTTCGCACTTTCTCAGATGATGCTTTTTCCAAACATATCAAAGTTTTTCTTGATCTATATACTGTTGTTCACAAATCTGTTGTATTAATGAATGCAAATTTTCATTTGAAGCTTCTGACAGTTTTTCTTGCAGAAGGATTTTTCTTTCCACTTATTTCTCTCGTAATCATTTTGTATATGTTGTGTCTGGAAATTCTGGGCTTTTTGCGTAATAGTAACGCTATATAATTTATTTCTTATCCTCAATAGTCCACTCTGTCTTTATGGACCTTCTTTGGTCTGTCAGTTTTTGTGGACTGCTACTTCCTTCCTTCTATAACAGGGAGCCATCCTCACCCTGGGGCTGGCCTGGCCCCATTGTATGACTGTTTCCATATTTTGAGGATTCTACACTCTCATTTTATTCCAGTCCCTGACACTGGTGCACTTACCACGATTGGGCACTTTTTTATCTTGGGTCTTGTGCACCCAGCTACCTCTCTTAATTTTTGACAGAATTCTGTCCATGGTATTTGCTGTATAAATACTGACTATATATCAGTGTCACCTTGGTGAGATTTTGTGAAAACAGGGTCCATTTCGTGAAGGTACTTACCAAGACTTGAGGATTAATTCAGTTTCAACACTACTCATCTTCTTTACTTGCTGACTTTTCATCTCTCCATTCAGGCCCCCCTCCCTCGTATAGCCATCACCATGTTGGCATAGCTATTTGCACAAGATGTGGCCCATAGCAATGCCATCCTGTTGTAGGTATATTACGTGATCATATAAAATGATTTTAAGAGAATATTATCTCCATTAATAAACATTAAATCCGTTAACTTTGAACTGTAATTTCTATGTCTATTCAAGTACAGCTTAAATATATCTACACCTGCTGCATTAGGGATAACAATAAATAAGGAGACTACGTGCATAGTAACCAGTAAATACTCTTTGTCTTGTATACCCTGACTTGATGCAAAGCTGTACAAGTTGCACAGAAATTGCTTGAAATCGCTTAATGTATAGTGATTACTATTCAAAACACGTCTTAAATGCTTCTCAACAAACATGTAATTGGTTCTGTGCACGAGTTATGACCCAAAACTATTGACCTAAAAGGAGAAAATAGAGGGTCCTTGTCTGCATCTTCGGGATCCCTTGCATAAGTAGTATAATGGGAGCATCTATAATAGAATAATTTAGAATTCCAGTTAAATCACTCACAATAGTAAACAGTCAAGTAATCTATTTCATACCCTCACATCCATTCTTTGAACTTCAGCATAACTAATTATTTTATTAACTTTTTTGTTAACATACACTTCATAACTGTAAAATAATCACTATTCATAATCGCAATAGGACTGCCCTTGTCAGCAGGTCGAATCACAGTGGTCCTATCATTCTGCAATTGTTTCAAAGCTGATGTCTCTGCTAGATTCACATTTCTATGCCTTATGCACCTTTTCCTAACATTTTATGTAATTCATTCTCAAACAATCTGCTATATGTGTGTAGTAGCATATGATTAACTGGTACAATTGTGCTAGGCTTCTTAAATATTCGAGTTGTTAACCCCTGTATCTTTTAAAAACTTTTAGCATCACATTTCTAATTAATAATTTAACATCAATAATAGTCTGTTACCTCAGTCCTTACTGCTGGAATGTAGGAAAGTCTTTTTTCTAACAAAGTTCATGTGGTGTAAGTTACCTATTTGAAATGTGCTATATTAAAGAGTCTTTTTGTCCAACCACATCTTTATGGTAAGCGTGTTCGTTGGATCTTCCTGCATCTTTCTCTTCACTTAACCCCTGCTTCTCGATTGATCCCTGGCTCCATGATCCTTTATCTTGCTTAACTTGTTCATCGTAATTGGAAAAAACAGTTTCAGTTGACTTTTGCCTAGGTGAATAATTTTAGTGAATGAAAGACATTGGCCAGTGAATACCTGGTATTACTGTATAATTAAGAATGTAATTTTTTTATTGTCTGAAGAAGCAGTTTGCGAGAGACTGAAAGCGCTTACATATGTACCATTAAAGTTTATTTTATTATAAGTTGATTCTGCATTGTTTTGGTTCACTCATATATGTGTTTTTTGACAAATGGAAAAACTATGTTTACTGTTTGTGTATACATGTCAACAGAAATATAATTACTCTCTGACTGGAACTTAGTATAATTGAATGTAAGCAAATGGAGCTTTTTGTCCCAGGGCCTCAGCTGAAAATTGGTATTACCCAGTCAGACTTTCCTGGTAAGCTAAGCAAATAAATATCTCTAGTGTACGCCTTGATCTTCTCCAGGTAAGAATCGTGCAAAAGGTAGAGCACTGTCATCGTCTCCATGTCGCACCAGTTAGAGGAGCAGCCTTGTGCCTTCACAAGAGTTGCCTTCTTTTTGAAGAACCAGAAATGAGAATGAGGAATCTGTGGCCAGGGATAATCAGGATTACAGACGCTCCCTGTAGGGTGTCACATCACCTTAATCGAACCCTTTTTTGCTATAATGGTCATTACAACAGCTGTTGATAGTATTGACAAGCTTAGTGTAACCAAAACTGCTTTGTCGCATACGGATTCTTTTTTCTTAAAGGCAACCGCTTTTCTTTTCCTTCTATGTTTTATAAAATTGAAAGTATATGATTGATGATTTGTATTGATAATACTTATTGGTAAATATTTGTGTTGTTCCCCAACACCATTATGTGTCATGTAGTACAGCAGAACTTTTTTTTTTTCTGGGGGCTAGAAATGTCAGTGTGTGTGTTATTATTTTTATGTTTTAGGAAGCGATTTGTTTTGAGATACTAGAGTGTAAGGCACAATGTTGAATGAGCTGGGATTACCCTTAAGCTGCTGTAAACCTGACATTCACATGACTCCATTTTGTTTTCTTTAATTACACTCTGATTTTGGTTTCACCCTTAAATTTAGATGATGTCATTAGCAGAATGCATGCACCTGATAACATTTATATTTCTGAGGCAGCCTGAGGGAAATGGCAGGCAGTCCCAAAGTTTAATGGCTGATTGTCTCATCCCACAGCATGTTACTAACTCTACAGAAAGTGGTATAGGAGACGGAAGAGAAAAAAATAGTATTCAGCAATGCATTTTAACATGAATAACGACTTGAATACAATATACCAACAAAAAGTTACTTTCCACTTAAGATGACAACTGGGCTTTTAACTATGCATGCAGAGGCAGAGTGAGCAAGTATGCCAGATATGGAAATCCTATGCACTGCGAGGATGCTGGTCAGATGTGCTGGTAATGCACCCACATGCATCAACACACTACCTGGCAATTGATGGAATGGTATCTCTCCTTACAGTAGTACTGCTTGGCCTGTGGACCAGGAAGCTCAACATGGGTGCAGTGAATTGCATAGAGTACTTCAGGAACACATGCCAGCCCATAAGACACAAACATGGTCTTCGCTTGGTCCTGAGGTAACACTGGGAAATAGATGTACTGATCCACGTGTCAAGAATACATCCAGGAACTGCTGCAGTATCCTGGATGCAGAAGTCTAGGAGATCCCCATTTTGTCTCTGAAGGTTCCTGCAGCAAGTATAGTGAGGGCTGTACATACAATGGTGTCCACAGGGATAGGAAACCTACACATTCCTCTAATGCCCTTATGAGTGGGGGTCATTCGTGCCAATTAAGAACTTTTTATAATGTCCCTGCCCACTCTAACCCTATCCAGGATTTCCTGATTTATCGAAGTTATAATGAGGAATCCTTTGCTAGTATTTTTACCTTCTTCCATGGTGAACGCAGCTGGGTGCAAGCAGGTTTGGTCCAGCCAAGTCAAGCAAACCTTGCAGCAAGTGACGAGCATATTTGCCGATTGCAACTCTTAGAGATTCGTCCAGGCTTCTTTCTATGTAGTGCATTTGTGACCAGCTTGGAGAAATGGGGAAATCTTAGTGTGAATAGCAAACTGTGAAAAGATGCTTCATTAGCATATGAAGATAATACATCACTCTTTGTTTCCATCCCATTATTTGAACATTTGCATAAGCACATTCTAGGTGATTGCTCATTGATATATATATTTGGCGAATATGAATCGCAGCTCAGCTGTGCTTGTTCTCTAACATCTTGGGTAGCCTAAGTGCACTTGCTTAACTGACTATGAATACAGGCCATAATATTTCCTCAGATTTGTTGAGCTAAGGTTCAGTCACTAAAAAAAAAAAAAGACATCTAGTGTGTAATGAAGGAATTCTGTTTAATGTGCAGGCTTTTGAAAGTATACGTCTCTTTTTGTAGTAGTCTCTGTTGTAGCAGATTGTAGCAGTGGTGACCAAGATGGTGTGGCTGAAAAGAAAGAAATGCAGTGGCAGCTCAGGTTAAGGACCAGTGCTTCCCATGGGTTAAAGGATAGAATCAGTTTGAAAAGTTAATAAGTCTGGTCTCCCAGATAGATTTTTAAGAGGCTTTATAACAATGTTTCAGTTTCACTTTTTTTGCATGACTGTATTATTGTTTTAAATAAACATTGTGTAGTCAGTTGTTCCTTCACTTCAGTTTCAGAGAGGCAAAAGGCTTAAGTGGTGGTTTTTGAGTGAAGGATTGTAAATATTTTCTCCTGAGCATTTTCATTAGTTCTTTCACGAGTAACTCACAGCAGACGTTGCAATTTATTTTTATTTTAGTTTTTAGTAAAACACATGCTTGGTCAATAAGAATGTATTTAAGATGATCAGTCGACTTTAAAGGTTTACATGCAGGTCATCTGATTTTGGCCCCAAAATGTCGTTGTCTGCAGAGTTGCTTTGGTGGCTGCATTTTACCACAGATTAAAAAAAAAAAAAAAGTTTACTTTTTAAGAAAAAGTATGTTTGCTTGTGTAATAACAGCTTGGTAGTAATGGATTTTGTATGTGTATTTGCACATTCTCAGTTGTAGTTTTGTAGTCAAAAGAAATGTGACTTGACAGCATGGCACTTGAAGTCCATCGAAGTCTGTTCATAGGTGTGGTTTGACATCTTCCAGTAAAGATTCCCAGATGACAAATGAATGTCCAGATCTGCTAACTGTATTAGGGTGTGCGTTTAGGCACAGAGGGATAATGGTATAAACATTCACAGTGACATTCTTTAACTTTTTCTTCCTCATGTAAATATTTGCAATGCTTGAAAGCCTCATGTACATGAACAACTAAGTGTTTTCAGTTCCTGTTAATTATATCACAGTGTATGCATGATTTAATGCATTCTAAGGTACCAAATAACTTTCACACAAGACGGTTCTGCAGAGAATAATAGCACCCATAATTTCGCAGGGGAACACGTATGTGAGAGACTAGGAAATCAAGGTCCTCTATCCTTGAACTAGAGAATGGTTGGTTGATATTTTATACTTTCATTAAAAACAACAGTATTGTAACGATCATAGGACAAATACTGACCAATTAAAAATGAACACTACAACATTAATTTTGCCAAGATCTCCTGACTACTTGTTTATGACGGTCCATGTTGGGCAAGATTTCTGAAAACAAATCTTAAACATTTTTCCTCATTTCAGCATTTTCTAATAGTAGACTGGAAGAAAATGAATGGATAAATACTGAAGAGCATTCAGAAATTGATCTCTGTATGAAAGCATATTAAAAATGAAATGCTTGCGCTTAACATTTTCCCTTTTCTGTTCTCACCATTCACTTCCCCCCATCTGATGCCATAAAACATCACACAAACCATGGTATTTTTTTTTTTTATAAGTGGAGACTGACTGCAAATTTTCAGATGAATGGACACTTTCACTTGGTATCAGACATCAATGCATACAGCTGCAGTCATAACAGATGGGTTCTCCTGCCGTCAGGCAGGTCCTCGGTCGGCCGAATTCCAAAGTCTAGGTCCGGCGTCGGTTGTCGTCTCTTCTTCCCTGACGTCAGTGCGACAGGGGTATAAAGGAACCGGCCGACGCCATTTTCTTCAGTCTTTCTTGCCGCGCGGTGCCCGAAGCAGAAGCAGTTCGCAAGTGCCGGTCGGCCAGCTCCTGAAATTACGAAAATTTGGAAACCGAAGTCTTCTTGAAAGCTAAGTACCCCATTGGGGAAACTTTTCTTGCCTCAGACCGATGTCAGACAAAGTTAATAATTGTATTTCATGTGGGAAGCAAATACCGCATAAGGATTTCCATTCCCTCTGTATACCTTGTTTAGGCCCAGACCACGACGTCTCGGTCTGTCGCTTTTGTGCTACGTTCAAGAAACGCACCATTAAGCGTCGGGCGGAGTTCGCCCAGCATTATTTTGGAAAAACATTTAACTATATAATGTCGTCGGATACTCCGACTCCAGTTTTGTCTAAAAAACGCAAAGATAAGGACCGACACACGAGGTCCGCGGCCCCTACCGACACCACGCCAAAGCCGACTACACGTGGTCCGGTTCTCAGCGAGGCGCCTACGCAGCCCCTGACTACCGACGACACTTCATTGGCGGTGTCTCCTGTGCCCGAGGTCGCAGGCTCCTCGGCCCACACCCCGACTACAGATACCGAAGCCACTCCTGGCATTGGGGACAGGTCTACCTCCACTCAAGGTGTCTTCAGACCTTCCTCTTCTTTTTCCATTAAGGCTTTCACTAAGTCTAAAGCAGCCATGCATTCTAAGAGACAAGCTACACAGGGCCCATCTCCAGGCCCCATGCCTAAAAAACAGATGCTTAAAATGGCTGAGGATTTAATTACTCTTATCAGGGGTTCTCAACCCCCACCGGACAAAAGGCCCAGAGTGGAGGAAGAATCCCCCTCCTCTAATCAGGGCTCCATTATTTCAGAGCACTCTGATTATCAGGAACATTCTTACTCCCCTTTTGAAGACTCTGATGCAGAGGAGTCCATTCCTTCTGTATCCCCCCCAGAGGATTATTCATTTGGGGAAACTTTGCATACCTTAAGGGAACACTTCCACTGGGAAGGCCAAGATTATACAGATTCCAAGAAAAGGCTTAGGGAATTTCTCTTGCTACCTCAGCACAGGCCTCTGGCTATACTTCCTGTCTTGGACATCCTAGATTATGTTTACTCGGAGGCCTGCCTTAACCCGGATTCTCTGCCTCCAGCCCCAGTCAAGCCTGACAGGTACTACAGGGTTCCTGACTCACACCAATTTCTATACAAAAGCCATGCTGCTGACCCAGAAACCATCTCACAGGGCCCCAAGGGAATTAAGGCCTCCATTGCTAAAAATCCATTACCTTCTGAGAGAGATTCCAGATCCTTAGAAAGGTGGGGAAAAAAGGTATATACCTCGGCTACCTTAACCATGAGGGCCTTAAACTGTCAGTTCCATATGCTAAAATACCAACAGTTTTTGTTATCACAATTGAAAAGTAAAATGTCACAACCTGAACAACCAGACTTGAAGGAGTTGCAGGATTTGATGCATAGTGCAGAACAAGTGGGTAAGCATACCTTACAATGTGGTTTTGATGCTCTAGAGGCCTCATGTAGAGCTGCTGTTACAGGATCAGTCATACGTAGACATGCCTGGCTCAAGGAACAAACCTTGCCTGATCATGTCAAAGCTAAATTACTAGATGCCCCTCTACAAAAGGATGTATTATTTGGTGGTAATGCTGAGGAGGTATTAAGGAAAATGGAGGAAAAGGCTAAATCAATGCAAACTGTGAAAGATTTTCTACAGGTACAACCCCCACGTTTCAGTAGAAATTGGCCTTCCAAAAATTGGTCCTTTCCAGCCACAGACAGACCCCAAAGAGGTAGATACAGGCGCCCGAGGGGCAGAGGACAATCCCAAGGATCGTTTAGAGGCAGACAATGGCAAGCTCCTACACAAAGAGGTGGTGAGGATAACTCGCAATCATTCAGAAAGCAAGCCCAATGACTTTCCCCTTTGCATGCAGACTCAAATGGCAGCACCCCTAGGAGGAAAACTGGCATTATTTTCAAAAAATTGGCATATTGTCACAAAAGACAAATGGATCCTGGACATTATAAACAGAGGCTACAGATTCCATTTTCAAACCCTTCCAAAAATGAGGCATGCCAAACCTGCCACACAAAGGGCAGAGGCACAAAGGCAAATTACAGATCTTATAGACATGAAAGCTATTCACGAGGTACCTACGCACGAACAAGGTCAAGGTTTTTATTCCAGACTATTCCTGGTACCAAGGAAGGGAAAAGATTGGAGACCTATTCTGGACCTATCCATCCTAAACACATTTCTACTTGTACCAAAATTCAAGATGCTCACTCTACAGCAGCTTCTTCCCATGCTGGGCAAGGAGTCTTGGCTGGTAACATTGGACCTCAAGGAGGCATACCTGCATGTCCCAATCAAACAAAATTGCAGAAGATACCTCAGATTTCTTGCAGGTTCAACCCATTATCAATTCTCTGCATTGCCCTTTGGCTTATCTACTGCGCCCAGAGTATTCACGAAATGCCTGGCATCAGTAATTGCCTACTGCAGACTTCAAGGGATACAAATATACCCCTATCTGGACGACTGCCTGATCCAAGCGGACAGCAAGCACATTCTTCTGAAACATCTGGCTTATGTAATAATGTTGTTGAACTCTCTGGGATGCACAGTCAACAAAAAAGAAATCAAGGCTAATACCCTCTCGAAAGATAATTTTCCTGGGTGCCAACTTGGACACAAACACCCAGATGGCCTACCTCACGCCAGAGAAGCAGGGGCAACTAACTCAATACTTCAGAACACTAGCAAATTGCACCAGGCTGACTGCAAGGAAAATCCTGCAGGCTCTGGGATTCATGGCATCTTGCATCTTACTAATCCCATGTGCAAAGCTGCATATGAGAAAACTTCAATGGTACCTGAAAAACCTATGGTCTCAACACAGCCACAGTTTGGAAACAATAATACCACTTATTCCATGTCTACAAAAGGAATTTCTGTGGTGGGCTCAAGCATGCCAAACAAACACAGGTCTTCCATTCAGAAAGCCTCAAACAAATCAAGTCATCACAACAGACGCCTCGGACTACGCCTGGGGCACATGGCAGATCGGTGCATTCAGGGCAAATGGTCCCAAAAGAAAAGCACCTTCACATCAATCAAAAGGAAATGCTAGCAGTAATAAATGCTATTATAGCTTTCAAAGACCTTCTGCAACCAGGTCAACTATTGATAAGAACGGACAACACCACAGTTATGTGGTACATAAACAAACAGGGAGGAACACATTCATACCCCCTATGCAGACTGGCCATGTCCCTTTGGAACATGGCCATGGACTTACAAATCGAACTACAAGCACAGTACTTGCCAGGCAAGGAAAACACGCTGGCAGACAACCTAAGCAGAAATATGACAGACCCACACGAATGGAAGTTGCATCCAAAAGTTTTTACAGAAATAATCCAAGGATGGGGAAGGCCAGACATAGATCTCTTTGCCTCCCACAAAAATCACCAATTGACAAAATTCTGCTCAAGGATTTTCCATCCAAAGGCCTGGAGAGTGGGCGCTCTCTCTTTCAGTTGGACATCAATGACAGTTTATGCCTTCCCACCTCTTCCTCTGCTGCCCAAAGTTCTATTGAAAACCAGAGCAGACAGACCAAAGATTATTCTCATTGCTCTAGACTGGCCAAGACAACACTGGTACCCACTCCTGAGGAGCCTGACGCATTCCCCACCATGGACCCTGCCTCTAATGCCTCTTCTCCTGACTCAGCACAGCTTCAAAACTCTTCACAGCCAGCTAAAAACACTCAATCTAGCCGCATGGAAGATTCCTTAGCATCACAACAGACCCTACTCTCCAAGGAGGTGCAGTATGTCATTTTGGGGGCTAGAAGGCCGTCAACTAGAAAAGCTTACTCCGCAAAATGGAAACGGTTTTGTGTCTGGAATGAGAAAAAGGGTCAGGATCCTGGAAAACTGAATTTACCTCAAATACTACAGTATCTAGCTGAGCTGCTAAGCAGTGGACTTTAATTCTCCTCCATCAAAATCCATGCTTCAGCCATTTCTGCAGAATACAACACTGATCCATCCTTATTCTCTCACCCTCTCTTAAGACAGTTCCTCAGAGGGGCTAAGAATCTAAGACCCCCAAGGAAACAACCAATACCTGCTTGGGATCTCAATTTCATTCTTGAAAAACTGACCTTGCCTCCCTTTGAGCCAGCTGCCTCATCAGATTTGCAATATTTATCCTGGAAAACAGCTTTCCTTCTGGCTATTGCCTCAGCTCGTAGAGTTTCAGAAATACAAGCTCTCATGGCTATGCAGCCTTTTATCATCTTCCATCAGGACAGAGTTTCCTTACGAACCAACCCGTCCTTTATGCCTAAAGTGGTATCCAGGGTAGCTTTGAATCAGGCCATACACTTATCTACCTTTTATCCTAATCCTCAAAACAAATGGGAGAGATTACTACATTCCTTGGACATCCACAGACAACTGTGTTATTATTTGGACAGAACAAAGCCTTTCAGAAAATCAGAACAGCTCTTTGTGTCCTATGCTGTAGGAGCTCAAGGAAAGCCAATTTCCAAGCAGACAATCTCAAAATGGATAGCCCACTGCATACGCTTTTGCTATTCTTTTCATGGCAAAACTGTACCTACAGGCATCAGATCTCACTCCACAAGGGCCACAGCTACCTCCGCAGCTTTCCTCAGAGGAGTTCCTACCAAAGATATTTTGGAAGCAGCCACTTGGAGTTATGTGCATACCTTTTCCAAGCACTACCACCTACCATTATACTCCAAAACTAGAGCAGGCTTTGCCACTGCAGTCTTGCAGGGCATCATGGCTCCTCCTAGTTCCACCTAGTGCCTACCACCCCTTTCTTAGCTTTGGGATTCTACCCATCTGTTATGACTGCAGCTGTATGCACGATGAACATAGTACAGTTTTGTACCTACCATAAATGTAGATGTTCGAGTGCTAATACAGCTGCAGTCCAGGTTTCCCTCCCTCCTTCCCCTCTTGGGACAGGCCTATGGGCTAACACCTCCTCATACAACTTGATTGGGTATTCATTTATGGTGTATTTGCTTGTAACTACTGTATTTTGATTATATTGCATTGCTTTATTACACAAATGTATGTATTGCCTTCCTTTTGGGGGCACCTGACATCTGGGGCAAGAAAAACTGAAGAAAATGGCGTCGGCTGGTTCCTTTATACCCCTGTCGCACTGACGTCAGGGAAGAAGCGACGACAACCGACGCCGGACCTAGACTTTGGAATTCGGCTGACCGAGGACCCGCCTGACGGCAGGAGAACCCATCTGTTATGACTGCAGCTGTATTAGCACTCGAACATCTACATTTATGGTGGGTACAAAACTGTACTTTTCCTTCTATCCCTGACGTGAACAGTATTTACACAGTTGTTTCAAAAATAGTCTTGTTTACAATGAAAACATGCCTACATCTTGACGAAAGAAAAAAACATCTGACTACTGTAAATCTTCAAATATAAAAGAACAGACCCACGTGGAGTTAATGCTCCTGGTAAACAGCACACAAAAATAACGCCAAAGCAGAAAACACAAACCAGGAGCAATGCAATGAAGGGCATATAAAGTCACCTCAAAAACGCAATTCAATGTTCCCAAAGATGAAAGTTCTCAGACGAATAGTAAAAACAGATTTTAATTCAGTGCACAGAGGTAATGGTGGTTAGCGCTTTCGCAAAATAGCTTCATCAGACCGGGTCTGATGAAGCTATTTTGCGAAAGCGCTAACCACCATTACCTCTGTGCACTGAATTAAAATCTGTTTTTACTGTTCGTCTGAGGACTTTCATCTTTGGGAACATTGAATTGCGTTTTTGAGGTGACTTTATATGCCCTTCATTGCATTGTTCCTGGTTTGTGTTTTCTACTGTAAATCTTCAGTAGTACAATCTTTGCTATTTATATTTCCCATTCACCTGATCACTTACATTGTTGTCATACCTCTCAACCTGGAAACATCAAAAATCTGGACAAGGGCCATGAAAAATAGGTACAAATCTGTACACTGATTTAACACCTAATTTACATGCATAATTACATAACCACACCCACTCCAATGGAATTGCGGGATACCAACTTTCGAACACAAACTGAAGAACAGACAACCAAAATGTGGCACCAGCGTCCCCCTGCAGCCATTCCAATGTCCCATTACCTGGCTTTATCGCCCCATTTACCATAGACACTAATGTGCACATACTGCTTTACTTCTACAATGATTTGGATTTTAATTTTGCAGCACATCAATGCACAAACATTAACAGACATCTGATAAACAAAGCAATACTGTCTCAAAATGAATATAAGACTTGACATTAAAACTTCTCTGCCCTTGAAACTCACATTCATTGAAACAGCATTGAAACCTGCACCACATCCAAAGAAAATGTATCTGGCCAGTGGTGGATAAAGATTACCTTTGGGCTGTTTTCAAATCATTGGCCCCTTGCACACAAAACAAGAAACGTACATGTGTTCTTCTCTTTAATACACCTTCCTGACTTTATTAAGTTATATTCCTTGTATAATACAGCACAGTTGTTAGACAGAGCACATTTTAAATTTATTGTTTGAATGAACATTTTTCCAGTAAGCTGTACTGTAGGCAATGAAAGAAAATGCATGAACCAATAATTGCAAAACTGCCCAATTCAGAACATTTCCATCATAAATGTCTACTTCCACACCCAAACTATAAATAGAATGACAGTAGTGTAAGCCATAGGCATCTTGCACAGCTTCTCGCACTTATTTTCAATTTCAGAGTTTTTTTTTGGGGGGGGGGGTGTCAAAAAAAACAGGGACACATTTTAAACATTGCTTGTATAATTTTGGAAAGTTGCTAGAGTAAAATGTGTTACCACCATCCATGTTGCTGGCAAATCTTGAACCCAGAACACTTTACACTACAGTCAGTGCAACATACCACTATGCTAAATCAGTAGTTTAAAAAAATAGGAAGACTGAAACTTACTGTATTATCATTTAGTGAATTCAGTTCTCACTTCTCACCATAGCTCTCAACCTCTTAGCACAAAAAACCTGGACAAACAACAAAGCCAATAATGGGGGAATAGTAAATAAACTGACTTGTCACTCACCATAGCTGTGAAAGGTTAGCACAAAAAACTTGGACAAACAACAACGCCAATAATGGGGGAATACAAATTCTGTTGTCACCATAGCTCTCAACTCCTAGCACAAGAAAAAATCTGGGCAAAGCCTTCTCCTTGTCCATTCAGTTGTGGCTTTGGCTTTATAATATGTAGACATACAGTTAACATTCCTCGAAACTAAAAGAAGAGGTGTACAGATAGACATTTTATTCAAATCCCTTTTATTTGTAGGGTAGTGGAATGATTAAGATTTTCAATTGGCAGTTAAAATGTAATTGTTAGTTAGTCTTACTTTTTAATGGTATGGTAACTACAGCAATTTTCAAAATGTACAAGTGCAAATAAAGAAACCAGAAGTGGTTTGCACTATGCAGTACGCAGAAGAAAAGCAAATAACTTGGAACAAAGAAAAATAACAAAATCTGAAAGCTTGTAGTGTTTTTTATTTCACTACTTTTAAATACAATAAACATATGTTGATAGACAGTATCTTAAATTTTCAAGATTAATTTAAATCTTTTTAATCTCACGATTCAAAAAAATGTCAAGGTTTTATAACGAGTTAATCATGTTAGCTAACTCAGTTGAAAAATAGCCTTAGTAGTCAGCCAAACCTATGATTGTACCACAGCTAGCACTCCATCTGGGCTTCAATAAGTAGTGTTCTAATAAAACAACTATATATATATATATATATATATATATATATATATATATATATATATAAAACATGTTATAAGCCAATATAATAATATGAAGTTAACCTGTGGGCCAGGAAGCCCTAGGATTATTCCTCTTTGACAAGAACTTTTGCATGTGCAGAAGTGCAAATGCATCTCCTGTTGCAGCTGTAATGGAGTTTGCTGGCTGCTGGGAGGAGGATAAGGACAATCATCAAGGTCTGCAGACTGATCCACTCCATCTTAAGGGCTTTCACCTCAACAGGGAACAAACAAGTCTGACATCTCTTAACTTACACAGGAATGGATGGATATGTCATGTTGAGGAGGGGAGCTTTTAGGCTGTTCCTCTGGATGGACACGCACTCCCACACTCACACCAGCAGTCAGCATCCGAAACGCCACCATGCTGCACTGAAAGCCAGCCAGCATTCTTCCCTCGAGCATCTGAAACAGCAGCATAATGAAAGTCCCTCTCTCTCTAATGCAACAGAAGCAAAGTCCCCCTCTCGGCAGTACCATGCTGCAGAAGCAAAGTCCCCCTCTTGGCAGCATAAGTCAGCCAGTATTCTTCTCTCGGCAGCACCAAACAGTTCATTCTGTCAGCACCAAAAACTGCAGCATATACAAAGCCATCAGCATAAGCAAAGCTTCTTCTCTTGGCAGCATTTTTAAATTCTCGGCAGCAAAGCACTTCCTGCCTGCTCGCAGCCAGCCGGAAATGATGACGTGAGCTCCTTGAGTTCAATTCCGACTGGCTGGTAGCGATGACGGAGCCGACGTCATCGCCCACACGATAACGTTGGCTCCGATAGCACGAAAATTAAAAAATAAAAAAAAACAAAAGCAACAAAATCAGAAATGAAGGGGTGCCACTCGAGAATCATGGCACCCCTTCATTTGGACCCCAAAAACTCAGTAAAAACGAGTAATTCGGGATGGCTGGGAGGTCTGATTGTTGTATATTTTACTAAAATTCTGTAAAACTATTTTCATCTTTTACTGTAGTATGCTATGTATCAATAGTGATTGGTGGTAATAGTTCAGTTTGTTGCATCTGCAAACTGACAATTTTTATGGATGCTAATGATTTTAAAATGCATGCTTTAATCATCCAGAGAAAAGGTTGTTTAACTGGCCCATTGGGAATTATTGGCTTCTTTGGCAAGTGATTATTCAGTGACTTTCTGAATTAATACTTGTATCATCCACAGTTACCTAGAAATATCAGGAATAAAAAAGGGCAACACTATTTGTATGATTGCATGCGTAACCCTTTAGAAGCAAGAGTAAAGTGGAGTACCATGTTCTGTAGCACCACACTGCACATTGCAGTCAGTTCTTGGTTTATCAGATTAATATTTATTTATTTTTATTTATTTATTTTACATTAGTTGACCGGGCTAGTCTGGCTGGATATATGTCCATTTTCAGCATAGGCCCGAGGAGAAAAGCTCCACTATATACTAGTACAAACGTAACATAACAAGGTACATAAAAAAGCACAGTAGGATACAATATTATAGGCATGTAAGAGAGCTAAAATAGCTTAGTAATAGTATAGAAGCAAATGCAATAGAATATAATCAAAACCGTGAGGATTCCTAGTTCTATAATCTTAACCATACAATCATACTAATGTTGAAGGAGAGAAAATAGTGACTCACCCCTAAGTCTATAGTAATATATACAGTATTTACAATAATGATAACACTTTTAGTGCTAGGGTACTATTTTTAAGAAACAGAGTAGTTCCATATGTAGCAGGGTATAGGTTTAAATAGAAAGGATGTATGACTGGTTGTAGTAATATATCAAGTAGAAAGAGCAGAAGGTGTTAATGAAAATTAAAATGGAAGTGAAATTCAAGGAGAGCTAGAGGGGGGTAGCACTAGTAATAGTGACAAGTAGAGGAGTAGAGTAAAGAGCTGTAAGGAGAGTAAGATTCTGAGGTCAGTCAGGATTAGAGCAAGGACAAAGCCAGTGAGATTTGAAATAGTTTCTTAGTCGTTTCTTGAAAAGTTGTGCTGATCCTAGAGTGGTCAGTTCTGTGGGAAGTTTATTCCAGTGTGAGCCAACAACATTTGTGAACAAGGAGTCACCAGCTTTATTGTGAGATTTGAGAGTCGCAACTAGTAGTTTGTTAGCTGATCTAAGTGAACTAAGATTCTTGTAAGGGGCAATAAGGTTATTAAGTATGGGTGTATTGGTAGGGTAATGGAGTATTTTAAAGGTAATAACTAGTTGATGTAGGAGAATAAGATTTTGTAGCTCTAGCCAACCGAGCTTTTTGAGATTAACACAATGATGGGTTCGAAATGGGGAGCCTGAGGCAAACCTGGCAATGCTGT
This sequence comes from Protopterus annectens, assembly GCF_019279795.1. Lineage (NCBI taxonomy): Eukaryota > Metazoa > Chordata > Ceratodontiformes > Protopteridae > Protopterus > Protopterus annectens. The sequence continues at coordinate 374,163,596 of NC_056751.1, forward strand.
GGCAAGTTTTTGAAGGTTAGATTTTGACAGATTTATAAGAGATGGAGAGGCATACAATAACGTAGAGATGAGATGTGTTTGGGCAAGGGACACTCTGGTGGTAGGAGTAAGAAAGGGCTTGAGTCTATAGAGGGCACCTATCTTTTTATTAACTGTTTTGATGGTTAGGTCAATGTGGTAATCAAAGTTAAGTTGATTATCAATTGTAAAGCCTAGAAGTTTAGTAGAAGAATCGGGTGATATGATAGTGCCATTGTTAGACACAATAGAAAAGGAAAGAGGGATAGACTTAGGGATTGGGGAGAAGAGTAATAATTTGTTTTTTTTGGGGGGTTGAGGAGGAGACAGATATTGTGGAACCATTTTTCAGCTGCTGAAAAGATTTTTTGGGTTGAAGAATGAAGTACAGCTGGAGATGCAGCAGAACAGATGATAGTTGAATCATCTGCATACTGAATACAAGTGGATGTTGGGAGTGAAGTAGACAGGTTGTTTATAAATATGGAGAAAAGGAGGAGACCTAAGATGGATCCTTGAGGGACACCGATAGTGATTGGGAGCTGAGAGGATAGATGGCTGTCCCAAAGGACAGCTTGTTTCCTATCTTTCAAATAAGAGTTGAACCAGTGAAGAGCTGAAGAGTCAAGTGAGAATGATGTCAGAGTGTCAAGTAAAAGTTGATGGTTAACCATATCGAAGGCTTTAGAGAGGTCAAGAAATAAAGAAGAGGAAAATAGGTTATTGCGATTTTTGTTGATGGTATCTGTGAAGGAGAGAAGTGCAGTGGAGGTGCTATGGAAAGGTCGGAAACCATGTTGGGAGTCAGCAAGTAGAGTATTTTGTAAAAGATGGTGTAAAAGTTGTTGGTGTATACCGCGTTCCATAATTTTAGATAGAGGTGATAGTAAGGCTATAGGACGGAAATTAGAAAGTTCATTTGAGGTACCTCCTTTATGCAGGGGAATGATATGGGAGACTTTCCAGAGGGAAGGAATTGTAGATTCGGTTATGGTTCTGTTAATTAAAATAGACACTGGGTATGCGACTTCTGCTGCTGCTAGTTGTAGATATTCAGCTGGTAGTTTGTCGGCTGAGGGAGTGCATGGTTTAAGTTTTGAGAGTAACTTACGTATATGGGTTGTGGAGACTGTATTAAATTTTAAAGTGGGGGTGTAATTTTTCGGAGAGGGTTTTTGAAGGGAGGGGTCACGGTCTTTGCTAGAGTGGTGACTGTTTCTGAGAAGAAGTTGTTGAATGTATTGGCTATAGTATTGGGGGGGGAACTGAGCTAAGTTAGCTGGAGTAGGTGTTTTGGTATTCCCTGGGTGGAGCAGTTTGATTCCTGACCAGAATTTGTTGGGGTTATGGTAATGATTTTGCTGATATTGAAGGTAATAATTGTTTTTATCAAGATGGGTGAGTTTTTTTTGTAGTATTTCTGAGGTGTTTGAAGTTTTGATGGTCAGTTGGGTTTTTAGTGGATCTCAATTTTGCCCATAGTTTATTCCTTAATAGCATTGTTTTCTTGGTTTCTTTAGAAAGCCAAGGGGCAGCTTTGGATTCTGTTCTTATTAAGCGTGAGGGGGCATGACGTTCAAGAATTTGGAGGAATGTATTATTAAAATTGGTAACTGCTTTATCAAGTGGAGGGTGTTTTAGAGCTGACCAGTTACATATCATTAAGGAAAGACAGAAGGTTGAAGTTTTTTTTGTTACGTATAGTATGAAAGATAGTTTGCTTGAGATTGTTGTTTTTTTGTTTTGTGATGTAGGTAAGAAGATGGTCGCTGATATTGTCTGGGAGTATTCCCATATTATATGAGAGGGGATTATTGTTGACCAATATCCAATCCAGGATGGCTTGTTTATTGGTAGATTTGTGAACCCTAGTTGGGGAGTTTATGGTTTGTTGAAAACTAAAGAGGTTGAGGTGATGGGTGGGTTTTGGGGATATGCAGGAGTTCCAATCAACATTAAAGTCTCCTAATATGATAGTTTCTTGGGGGAAGTGACATGAGAGCCAGCTAAGTATGTTTTCAAGTGTATTTAGGTTGTTACCAGGAGGGATATAGGAACATATTATGTGTAAGGCTTTGGTTTTATTTACTTGGAATTTGCTACAGAGTATTTCAACATTGGCAAGGGATGGAGGCTGGGAGTCAATTGAGGTCACTTGGAGTTCAGATTTATAAAGTAAGGCAACTCCCCCCACCCTTTTTGTTCAGACGATCTTTCCTTAAAATGCTATAGCCAGGTGGAATAATTTAATTGTCTTTGGTACCTGGTTTAAGCCAGGTCTCAGTAAGACAGAGGATATCAAATGAGTAGAAGTCAATTAAAGCATGGAGTTGTGTAATTTTATTGTTGATGCTACGAATATTTAGGTGTGCTATTGACAGGGAATTAGAAGAGAAACACATTGTTTGTGGCTTGGTTTGAGAGGGTGTGGAGGAGTGAATTGTGTGGGCCAGGGTTGGGGTGAATGTCTCCATATGACAATAAGAGTGACAGAGGGAGTGATAGTAATTTTGATTGTTTGAAGGGTATTAGGTAGAACTATCTAGTAGTGTGGTACTTGTTGAGGAGTATCCTGTGGTAGTGAGGGGGAAGGTTAGGGGTAAGATGCCAGGAGGTTAATATAAGTTTGTTTGGCTAGAGGAAGGACAGAGCTTGTGTGTTTATGTAAGCTAGGGGATCTGCTAAGGGTGTAGTGTTCATAGGAAGTAAGTGTATAGTATAAAAGTAGAATGTTAAGGAGTAGGAGTAAGAAAAGTGGTTTAATAGTCAGGGGCATGTTTAGTTTGGAGAGCTAAGCAAGGTTTGAAATTTGTAGTGCTTTGATGGTATGGAATTGGGTGTGCTAGTAAGAAGGGAGTTGAGAGTTTGTAGGTGTGAATGAGGCTGGAGTTGTGATAAGTTGTGAGTAAATTGGGGGTGTGGCTGAGGAAGTATAAGTTTAAGGTAACTGGGGGTGGGTGGTATTTGTGGGTAGGGTAGTGGAGTGAGCCCGTAGGGCGAACGGAGCGGGAAGAGCTAGAGAGGGGACCAAGGCACAGAAAACGGTCAGTGAGACGTGAAAAAGGCACTATGTTCAGTGCAAGTAATGGTGTACTGTGAGATAAAGTAAAAGGAAAAAAATATAGGAAGATTGGGAGAGATAGAAAAGTTGTTAGATAGCTGAGTGAGGTAGTAGAGATGGATATAATGCAGAAACTAGAAAAGGGTTAGGACTAGTAGGATAGCAGGAAAGGCATGAACTCTAGTGGGGAAAAAAGGAGTATAAGGGTATCTAGTGATTAGGGCGCCACCTAGTGACCAAGTCTGGAAGAACGAGAGATAGAGCAAGCAAAGAGTTCACAGCTGGGATGAGGTGAATGAGAAGTGAGTGTTATACTAAGGGCAAGGATATAGAAAGTGGGCGAGAGAGGATCAACTTAACTGCTACTAGAGGGGGGGGGGCTAGGTAGGCTGCTGGTTAGCTGGGGAGGGGGCTAGGTAGGCTGCTGGTTAGATGGGGAGGGGGCTAGGTAGGCTGCTGGTTAGCTGGGGAGGGAAGACAAATATCCAACATTAGCAGGACATACTTTCACACAAGGACTATAGAGGGTGCCAAGTCTTAGTGACAAGGAAGAACAAATCCACTTCAGGACTCAGTTCCTTAATTTGGATTCCACTGGGCTTCTAGGAGTGGAAAGGCAGGCACTCAGGAACGCAGGGCTAGTAAAAATATGAGGGAGAGAGAAGATAAGTAGGTAAATTCAGCAGCCAGAAGGTGTTAAGAGACAACCAACTTAATATCTTATATTCTAAGTCTAGAGATAGAGTAGAAAGGCAGACCCCTTACCAAAGTGTAAAACGCACACACAAGAGAAGGGTAATACAGAGCAGAACACACAATCAATACAGTTTTGTGCAGAATGTCTGATTAGGTACAATATACAAGTTAGCCTTAGCAACAGTGGCAATTATGCAATATGTCTGTTTAGGTACAACATAAAGTTAGTCTTAGCAACAGCAGTAATTTGCAATATGTCTGTTTAGGTACAACAAAAGTTAGACTTAGGAACAATATAATATTCAGCCACAAACGCCTGTATTAAGAAAATTAGGAGCTGAAAGGGAACTAGAAAACTAGCGGAATTATCGCTAGACACAAATGTATCACCTTTGTTATAATTCAGCTTACATTCATTAGTATTGCAGGTGTTATATAAGCAAATATTACCTCCAGCTTCAGAATATAGATACTGCGTAGTTGGGAACCATGTGGACGCTAGAGAGAGCGGCGTAGCAAATGCAGCCCTATACAGAAGCTACATCAAAGGGGGATTCAAGAAGCAAGCACGAGTTGCTAGAATAAGCTAAATATGCTGCTTGGATGGAGTTATAATAAAGACGCTAACTTACTGTGGTTGCCTACCAAACAACATGTCAGAAATAAATAGACTCAAAGGTGGGATTACTTAATATTTCCAGGAGGTTAGACAGCTTCCTAAGCTCCCTGATGGACTTCATATAATACCGTATAATACCTAGTCCAGAAATGACCCCGCCCTCCATCGCCAAGCTCTGGGTGCATAATCCCTTGAAAAGCATTTTTTTTTGTACAGCCTTATGATATACCCAGGAGGCATATGTTTTCCCAACTGTGTTAGGATGTCTCTAATGTCTCTCCTGCAGTGAGCATTATGAGTATTTCCTTCTGAGGGTGGCCTAATGGTTAAGGTGTTTGCCTTACAAACACAAGGTACAGGGTTTGAGTCTCACAAGGGATAATTGGCTAGGCTTAAAATGGCTCACAAGGGCAGTTAGCCTAGTACTAATCTATGAACCTATGGTAAAAGAGCTGTATGTTGAATAGCTGAAATTACACAATCTATAACAACAACCAGACCAAGTCTGTAGGAAACCAGGGATAACCTTGATTTCTACAAATGTAGTAATATTCCTGCAATAGTGCCAGGCCATGTTCTCCAGCCCAGTAGTGAAATTGCAAGCAGTAATTCCAACGAAGTATTCCATTTTTGCAATAGCAATCCTATAATAGTCATTGACAGCTGTGGCATTACTGTAAAGGGGGTAAAAATATGTGTTTCAATTTTTAGAAAGAAAAGGCAAAGTGCAGTATGTAGCTCTGAGTCAGTAACTGGTATAGTATTCTGAGGAGTAACCCCATCATGTGTATTAGGAATATGCACAAAAAAACCCTCTACAGTTGCTAACTTTGTGGGTTTATGAATAAGTATGCAAGGCAGCAGAAAAAGTATTACATCTAGGATGCCATTCAGGTGCTCTCTATTCAAATTTAACCAAACAATTTTTAGCAAAACATGTATGTCTAGTAAGAAATGATGCACTACTGTACTTTGCAGTCACAGAGGATGACGCACTTGCAGTTATATACAGCAAAAGCAGGTGAAGCAAAATGGTGATCACATTAACTGATGTAATGATTGGTCCATACGAAAAATGAGCATGTCAGAGCTGGAGAGGTACAGATAGGTTTTCATGAACACACGCATGTGGATTGTTTTTGTGTTTGTGAGTGTGTTGTCTGTGTGGGTGTATATGTATATATATTTTTACATCACCCTTATTTTTTCATTGATATGGAACCATCTATACATTATTTTTTTACACATGCAACATTGATTATTATACATTATATATATTTTTGTGATTGTATATATGTATATATATTTTTTCTATATATATATCCTTCTATATATTTTTTCTATATATATATACTTTACATATTCACAGTGATTGTTAGGATACTTTGTGCGTGTGTGTGTGTGTGTGTGTGTGTGTGTGTGTGTGTGTGTGTGTGTGTGTGTGTGTGTGTGTGTGCGCGCGCGTGTGATTGTCGTGTGAATGTGGGAGAGTTTTTTTGGATATGTACTTTATCTGTTCATGCTGATTATCTTTGCATCACACAGTATGAATTAACATTGCATTTTTATGATTGCATTTAGTATATATATTTTTTTATTTTATTTTTTTACTGTTCATTATAATGATAACAATATTATTATTATTGTAGAAAACCATATTGTTTTTTTAGTTTGGATGGTTATGATGTCATTTCCTGTATAGTAAGTTATTTAAGGACCTGGAAATCATTTAAAAATGTTTCTGAGGAAGTTCACGTATTAAACAGTGGATGAAAGCGCTAAATTTTGGTTTCTGGCTTACTTGTTTTTTTCGCTAGCAGGTCTGCAGTTTATTTTTTCGTTTGGTTTGGTTGTCAGTGATTTTCTAGGGTTTTAAAGAAGCTATAAACAAGACTGTTGGGTGGGGTGTTAATGCCAATGAAATCTATCACCAAAAGTTGTCGACCAAGGGCCTTTATAGCAGATGACTTTGAAAAAGAACATTATCTAGATAATGCAGTGTTTTAAATCAGTGTTTTAAAGCCAGGATGAATTAGCAATGTTGGAATTTGAAGCAAGGAAAAATGTTGTCCGTGTCGAAAAGAAAGACAGAATGTTGAATGAGACCAGGATGAGGCAACAGAATCACAGGGTTAACTTTATCGTAGCAAGGGTAACTTAACTGCATTTTGTTCTGGATGTGATCTGGATGGTGGTTGTGGATTTAGGTTGGATGGCAAGCAGTTCACAGTTTGGTCTGTGTTTGGTTTGGATGGCAACAACTCATGGACTATCCCTTCTGGATGCAATGATGTCCCTGGTTTGTTGTCTGGATGTTCATCGTGTTTCACTGTTGCAGTCATTACTGTAGGGTTCTTCCTGCCGGCAGGCAGTCTTCGGTCGGCCAGAATCCCAAAGTCTGGGTCCGGCGTCGGCTGTTCAGTCATGTTCCCTGACGTCAGAGCGCTAGGAGTACAAAGCTGCTAGCCGACGCCATGTTCTCCAGTCTTTCTTGCCGTGCGGTGAAAGCAGTTCGCAAGTGCTGGTCGGCTGACTCCTGATATTTTTTCGTGCTTCAATCCGAAGACCTACTTCTTCTTCTCAAAGCTAAGTACCCCGTTGGGGAAACTTTTTTCTTGCTCCAGTCCAATGTCAGAAAAAGTTAATAATTGCATTTCTTGTGGGAAGCAAATACCTCATAAGGATTTCCATTCTTACTGTATTCCTTGTTTAGGCCCTGACCACGACGTAGCTAGTTGTCGGTTTTGTGCTAGATTTAACCAACGTACGATTAAGCGGAGGTACGATTTTGCTTTTCACTACTTTGGCAGGCGATTTAGTTATAAAATGTCATCGGACACGCTTCCGACTACCTGAGTTCACAAACGACGCAAGGATAAGGACAGGCCTCCGAGGTCCAAATCAGATGATTTTTACAAGCAGAGCCAGCTACAGGTTCGGCCGTCGTCAGTGAGGCGCATTCGCAGCCCCTGTCGTCAGCCATTTCAGAACCGATTGCCGAAATGGACTCCCACGAGGAGCCAACTAGGCCTTTGAGTACTCCAGCTGTAGGACCTACGGACAATGCTCCCTCGGATGGGTCCGAAGCCACTGTGCAGGTACCGGCTTCCGAGGGGGTTTTCAGGCCTACACAACTTCTGATAAAGGCAAAGCCAAAGACAAAGGCAAAGACTCCTTCTAAATCTAAGACACCAGCCCAGGCCTCTCTTGATCCGGGACCCAAATCTCAGAAACAGCTACTTAAAATGGCGGAGGACTTACTAACCATGATTAGGGGTTCACATCCCCCTCCAGACAAAAGGCCAAGGCAAGAACTGGATTATGAATCTTCTGATCAGGCATCTATTTCTTCAGTGTCTTCCTCTGAACAGGAATATACTTTCCCTCCTTATGAGGATTCTGATGCTGAGAAATCCATTCCATCAGCTTCTCCCCCTGAGGATTTTTCTTTTAGGGAAACTTTACATGACATGAGGGAACATTTTCATTGGGAAGGGCAGGAGTACTCTGTATCTAAGAGAAGACTTAGGGATTTCCTTCTCCTTCCCCAACATTGACCCCTGGCTATTCCTCCTATTTTGGATATTGTGGATGATGCCTTTTCTGAGGCTAATTTAACTCTTGACTCCTTTCCTCCAGCCCCTGCTAAGCCCGACAGATATTACAGGGTTCCTGACTCTCATCAGTTCCTTTTCAAAAATCCTACTGCTGATCCAAAAACCATTTCTCAGGGTCCTAAGGGGGTTAAGGCCGCCTCTGCTAAAAACCCTATTCTGACAGATAAGGATTCTAGAGCTTTGGAGAGATGGGGCAAAAAAGGGTACACTTCTGCTACTTTATCTATTAGGGCTTTAAATTGTCAATTTCAGTTGCTAAAATATCAGCAATTTCTACTGTCTGTTATGAAACAAAAGCTAGGTACCATTTCTGCATGTGCAGATAATAAGGAATTACACGATTTGATACATGCTACTGAACAAGTGGGGAAGCATGGTTTACACTGTGGTTTTGATGCCTTGGAGGCTTCATGCAGGGCGGCTGCCTCTGGCACAGTCATTAGAAGGCATGCTTGGTTAAAGGAACAAACCTTACCTGATCAAGTGAAAGCAAAGTTACTGGATGCTCCTGTTCAGTATGTTGTTTTGTTTGGGTCTAAGGCTGAAGAGGTGATAAAGAAAATGGAGGATAAGGCAAAATCCATGCAAACGGTTAAGGATTTCTTACAAGTTCATCCCCCAAGATTTAGCAGAAATTGGACAACTAAAAATTGGTCCTTCCCCAGCTCGGACAGGCCTCAGAGGGGTAGATATAGGCGCTCCAGAGGGAGGGCCCAAGCACAGACCTCTTACAGATCTAGACAGTGGAGTGCATCCACCCCCAGGGGTGGAGAGGACAGACCTCATTCATATAGAAAACAGGCTCAATGACTCCCCCTGCTTGGCTCCAGGAACTTCTCTCCTGGAAGCCCCTCTAGGAGGAAAACTCTCTCTTTTTCAACAAAATTGGACTTGCATAACCCAAGACAAGTGGGTTCTGGATGTAGTTTCAAGAGGTTACAAATTCCACTTTCATACGTTGCCAACACCAAACGGATGGCCAGACCTACCAAAACACCAATGGGCAGAGGCATTAAACCAGGTGGGATCCCTCATGGCTATGAGGGCCATAGAACTGGTTCCACAATCAGAGATGGGCCAAGGCTTTTACTCAAGGCTCTTCCTAGTTCCCAGAAAGCAAAATTCATGGAGACCCATCCTGGATCTCTCAGTCTTAAACACCTTCCTGGAGATACCAAAGTTCAAGATGCTTACTCTGCAGCAGCTCCTGCTAATGTTGAGCAAAAATGCATGGATGGCGACATTGGATTTAAAGGAGGCTTACCTACACATCCCTATCACACAGGAGTGCAGAAAATACCTCAGGTTCAAGGCCGGCTCGAAATATTACCAATTCTCTGCACTGCCCTTTGGCTTGTCTACTGTGCCCAGGGTCTTTACCAAATGCCTGGCACCAGTAGTAGCTTATTGCAGAATCAAGGGAATTCAAATTTACCCTTATCTGGGCGACTGCCTTATTCAAGCAGACAGCAAGGATGTCTTACTCCAGCACCTAGAATTTGTTCAAAACCTACTCAAGTACCTGGGATTCACTGTGAACATAAAAAAGTCACATTTGACACCCACACAAGAGAGAACTTTTATGGGTGCTCTTCTAAACACAACAACCCAGATGGCATTCCTGACATCCGAAAAACAACTGCAGCTGGCTTCAACTTTCAAAACCTTGGCGTCAATGACTCAGCTAACTGCAAGGAAATTCCTGCAGGCTTTGGGTTACATGGCCTCCTGCATCCTTCTCATACCAAATGCAAGACTACATATGAGAAAAATACAATGGTACCTAAAAAGTGTATGGTCCCAGCATTGCCACAGTCTAGACACACAGATTGCTGTCTTGCCTTGCCTACAAAAGGAATTCCATTGGTGGTCCATGGCATGACTTCACAACAAAGGGAAAAGCCTTCAGTCTGCCTCCAGCCAGCCAAGTGTTAACCACGGATGCCTCGGATTACGCATGGGGAGCCCACTTGCAGGGAAAAGGTCTTCAAGGTTTTTGGACAGAGGATCAGAAGCACCTACATTTCAATTTAAGAGATGTTAGCTGTACAGAATGCCCTCTTGGCTTTCAGGGATCTTCTACAACCAGGACAACTACTGATACGGACAGACAACACCACAGTTATGTGGTACATAAACAAGCAAGGGGGTTCACACTCCTGCCCCCTTTGCAGACTAGCCATGATTCTATGGAACACAGCTCTAGCTTGCAAATTGGATCTACAAGCTCAGTTCTTGCCAGGAAAACAAAATATTCTGGCAGACAGCCTGAGCAGGAACCTGTTAGACCCACACGAGTGGATGCTAGACACCCAAATATTCAAGATGATTATGGAAGCCTGGGGCTGCCCGGATATAGATCTATTTGTATCCCCCCTCAATCATCAGCTACAGATTTTTTGCACAAGGACATTTCACAAGCTAGCATGGAAAGTGGATGCACTATCATTCAGTTGGAGAAACCTCTCGGGGTATGCCTTTCCGCCACTACCTCTTCTTCCATGGGTGTTACTTGGCCTCGTCAATTTTGGTACTCAACACTGATGAATCTATCCCAGGAGCCTCCTTGGATTTTACCTCAGATTCCACATCTTTTGTCCCAACACCAGGGCCAGGTTCTGCACTCTCATGTCAAAACTCTCAGCCTGGCAGCCTGGCGAATTCAGGGTCTATGATTAATCATTTCCTTCCCAAACAGGTCATTGATGTCATCTTAGAAGTCAGATGGCCTAGCACTAGAAAATCTTATGCAGGTAAATGGAAGAGGTTTTGCGCCTGGATGCATGCTCAGGATTCGGATCCTCTCATTCCTAATATCCCACTGATTTTACTTTACCTGACAGATTTGCTACATAAAGGTTTATCCTTCTCCTCCATAAAAATACATGCCTCAGCTATCTCTGCACATTACAGTACAGATCCTCCAATCTTTTCGCATCCACTTCTGAAACAATATCTCAGAGGAGCAAAGAATTTAAGGCCCCCTAGGACACCACCTATACCTGCCTGGGACCTCAACTATGTTCTGGAAAAACTCACTCTGCCTCCTTTTGAGCCTGCTGCCACATCTGATATTAAGTATTTATCATGGAAGACTGCTATCCTACTGGCTTTGACTTCAGCCAGGAGAGTCTCGGAGTTACAAGCACTCATGGCTGTGGAACCTTATATTATTTTTCACCAAGATATGGTGTCTTTAAGGACTAATCCTACTTTCATGCTTAAAGTGGTTTCCAAAGTGGCTTTAAACCAAACTATTCACCTGCCAGCTTTTTTCAATAATCCACAAAATAAGGGGGAAAGGATCTTGCATTCCTTGGATGTACACAGACAACTTCGTTTTTACCTGGACAGAACCAAGGATATCAGGAAAACAGAGCAACTATTTGTTTCTTATGCAGCAAATTCCCAAGGCAAAGCTATTTCAAAACAGACCATTTCTAAATGGATTGCTTATGGAATCAGATTTTGTTACTCTCATCATGGAAAGCAAATCCCAGGAAAAATTAGGACTCTCTCTACCAGAGCTGCTGCTACTTCAGCTGCCTTTCTCAGAGGAGTACTTACCAAGGATTTTTTGGAAGCTACACCTTGGAGTTCAGTGCATACTTTCTCTAAGCACTACAATCTCCCTCTTTACTCTAAGTCTAGGGCAGGCTTTGCTTCTGCAGTCTTGCAGGGTCTTCTAGCCGCCCCTTCTGCTCTATAAACACCACCCTTTATCTCAGCTTTGGGATTCAACCCTACAGTGATGACTGCAACAGTGAAACATGATGAACATAGTACAGTTGTGTACACTTACCATAAATGTAGATGTTCGAGTGTCTTCACTGTTGCAGTCTGGGTTACCCTCCCTCCTACCCCCTCTTATACTTTCATTAGTGTGGTTTCCTACTTCACCCTTCTTCTGAGGTGTATTTGCTACAGGGTATGGGGTTTGTTGTATGTTACATTTTTGTTTTACTATTAGCCTTCACTTTTGGGCACCTGACATCTGCGGCAAGATAAACTGGAGAACATGGCGTTGGCTGGCAGCTTTGTACTCCTAGCGCTCTGACGTCAGGGAGCATGACTGAACAGCTGACGCCGGACCCAGACTTTGGGATTCTGGCCGACCGAGGACTGCCTGTCGGCAGGAAGAACCCTACAGTGATGACTGCAACAGTGAAGACACTTGAACATCTACATTTATGGTAAGTGTACACAACTGTACTTTCTGCTGGTTCTTATGGTCTAATGTCAGTGGTTGATGTCTGTTGTAATCGTCAAAAGGGATGGTAGTCTTGACATGTGACAGACACATGGATCCAGGTGGGGAGGCCTTCACAATAGATGGCAGTAGCAGTTGTGAGCAAAATCACATATGGTCCTTTCCATCTGGGGCTAATTGAGTTACTTTGGGAATGTAGTTTGATAGATACAAGGTCTCCAGGTTACAGGTTGTGATGATCTTGTTTTTTTGGTCATTGGGCTGCATGCAGAATGGCATTATGATATCTCCACCCCTCTCCTATTTAGTAATGGAAGCTAACCCTAACTGCCCCTTTCCCAGCCCTAACTCTACACCGTAATGTCATTAATAGCTTTCTGTAACACTGCCACTACACAGGACAGACTCGGACACACCAACACTACATCTATCCCCTAACTTAACCCTTACCCTAAAATTCACAAGCTCTCACACAAATGCACAACATCCATCGTTCACTCGTTCCCGACCCTGACCCCAAGTCACATACACACTCTCTCACTACCCCAACCTCGCTTTCCTGTATTGACATTTCATACTATCGACATACCTGTTTAGCCATACAAACTGTCGACATTAAATCACACCCCTGCATTTCCAAACAAATGTATATTTAGTCAAAAGCAGGTGAACTGTATTTCGTGTGTGTGTATACATATACATATATATATATATATATATATATGTGTGTATATATATATATATATATATATATATATATATATATATATATATATATATATATATATATATATATATATATATATATATATATATATATATATATATATATATATATATATGTATATATATTTATATATATGTATATATATATATATTTATATATATATATATATATATATATATATATATGTATATATATTTATATATATATATATGTATATATGTATATATATTTATATATATATATATATATATATATATATATATATATATATATATATATATATATATATGTATATGTATGTATATATATATATATATATATATGTATATGTATATGTGTATATATATATATATATATATATATATATATATATATGTATATATATATATATATATATATATATATATATATATGTATATATATATATATGTATATATATATATATATATATATATATATATATATATATATATATATATATATATATGTATGTATATGTGTATATATATATATATATATATATATATATATATATGTATGTATATGTATATATATATATATATATATATATATATATATATATATATGTATATATATATATATATGTATATGTATATATATATAACAGCAAATAAGGAGTAAAGATTAAAGGTCCGCACAGGAAAATGTAGATACAAAACAAGTGCAGCCACTAGGCCGTCAGGCAGACACATACACTTAATAAAATCCAAGTAAAATCCAGCCTAGTAAACCACAAAAGTAGATTGACAAGATGCTCCTTCGTTCCATCAACATCTTTGGTTCTGCATGATGTGATTTTGAATCTTAAATTATTTGGGAGAAATACAATGTTAAAGGTTAAATTTGGTAACGATGGTTACACTATGAATACTTCTAAGAAACCACGTACATTTATTCCTCAGAATTCCATTATGGACACTTTCTCAAGTTTGTAATTCTGAGATTGCACAGAGGCTTCATAAACTAATGAACTGTTTTCATAATCTCAGTGAAGATGAGATGGGAGCTTTGAGAGCATTGAGAGAGCACAAGGACTTTGTTATTAGACCAGCAGACAAGGGGAGGGATTGTCCTACTTGCTGCAAATCTCTGTTTTGACAAGATGCTAAGGTTACTTAAGTGTGAAGACACTTACACTACAACACTAATATTAACAAACGTCAAGTCAACACCATGGATTATAATATTACAAGCTCTTCTGCATGAAAATGCAGTTACACAAGATTATCTTGTAGTTTTTGATCACGTTAATCAACTGTCAATAGGTGGGCTAAGATATTTAAAGAAGGAGCTGATCCACCAATGCGCCCTGTAGTATTGGGCAGTGGATGGGCCACAGAACCCATTTCGATCTTTATAGAACATCAGTTAAAAGGTGTAATGGATCGTGCACCAGCAGTATTTTAAGATGCTGGACATTTTCTACGGACTTTATATGACTATGTGACAACTTTAGAAAATGGTGCCCAGTTTCCGATGGTCACCTTAGATGTTATTAGTTTATTTACTGTCATACCCATACCCAATAAGTATGGCATAGAGGCTGTGAAACGTTTCTTGGTGAATAATAGTGATCTGGACAATAATAAAATCTATCTCATTAGTATTCTATTGGATTTAGTACTGGAGAACAATATCTTTACTTTTAGTGAACCCATCTATTGGCAGAGATGGGGAGTTGTGATGGGCACTCCCTGTGCCAATAGTTATGCCAGTCTGGTATTGGCCAACTGGCAATCACAACTTGTTTTAAGTGCAACCAATCCATACAAATCTGTAAGGTTTTACAAATGGTTTCTGGATGATATTTTTTATGGGGTGACACTCGTGAATAGTTGGATATTTTTGTGAAGTACTTAGAAACCACAGTGGAATTTTTGAGATTCACTGTACATTCTTTGAAATCCACTATGGACTTTTTAGATACTAGGATCTCTGTTGATGACGGAGGTGTCAAGCACACACGGTAGTTCAGGAAAGGTTGCGATAAGAATACAATACTTAATAGAAATAGCATGCTTCCCCATCACGTGTTTTCAAATGCAATGAGGAATCAATTTTACAGGGCTTCCAGAAGATTAGACACTGAAGGAGCTAAATACAATATGCCCGTGACTGGAATGAAAGAGAGACTTGAAAACACTGGCCACATTGAGCAGGAGATAAATAATGAGATGGCTGTTGTACATTTAGAAAGAGAGAGAATACAGCCAAAGCATTTTTCTCCAACACATCAGTAACCCTAGTCCCCAGAGTAATAATTGTACCAGACCACTCAAAAGCATAGGGTGGTCCAAACATATGTCAGTGATGATGAATACATTTGTGATCTCATCAAAAAGAATTGGAAAATCTTAAAAGATTGATCCGATTATCAGGAGCGTTGTAGGGGAGACCCCCTTTTAGTTTCAAGAGGAATCTAAATTTAAAACGGTGCCTGTTACGGCTTTCAGTCCAGAGACAACATCCAAACTATGAGTTGGTACGCTCCCTTGCAGGGCTTTTTCATCATGCGAATACCTTACTTCCAAAGATGAATTTGTGCATAGGTTCATAGATAAGTACTAGGCTATCTGCCCAGGGGCATTTATAAGCCTAGCCACAGAGTCATGGCTTTCGCTTCCCCATTAGATTAGTAACCTGGGCCTCTGTCTAACAGGGCTCCTGAAGTGATCCCAGGGTAGAACTTACGATTACCCATCCACTCAAGATTTCTCTTGAAGAGGGTCAGAGAGGAGCTCTGTCGAATATGGATTGGGATTCTATTCCAGAGTGAGGGGAATCGCTGGGACAGAAATCTATCCCTCCAGTATGTCCTGGTTATTGTTGTGCATAGGTTCAAGTCACTAGAATGAGTGGTTCTGAGGGATCTCGTTTTTTTGAGGTGAAGCATGTCCATTAGTTCAGGGTTTGACATGGCCCTATAGGTCAGGCATAGGTCAGCTCTGAGCAGACGGTAAGCGACTGAGAAGAGCTGGAGCTTTTTTAGTCGTGCTTCATAGGGTAATTGTTTAAGGCCCTTAATCCTCTTAGTGAGGTACTTCTGTGGTCTTTCTAGTTGTTGCAGGTGTCTAGTGAGGTACATCCCAAAGGGGGCATTGTACTCTATTATGGGCCTAATGAGTGAGAAGTAAAAGTGCACAATCACCTCCTTGGATCTGGATGAGAAACCCTTTGTGATCAGGTGTGCCACATAGAAGGATTTCCTGACTGTTTTGGCTATGTGGTTCTCAAAGGAGAGCATGTTATCTACTTGGGTACCCAGGTCCCTAATTACTTCTTCTGTACTTTGTGGATTCCAATCTATGTGGTAGTTTGTAGGTACTTTGTTTTTCCCAAATGGGATTACTATGCATTTTCTGGCATTTAGCTTGACGCTGTGACTTTGACACCAGGTGTTTGTCTCTCAGAGACCCTTTTGCAGGATGTCTGTGTCAGCCGGAGAGTCAATTATTGCACACAATTTACAGTCATCTGCGAACTTGGTTAGCCACAGTCCCTGTGCATTTGCCTGTACTTCAGAGAAATATATACCGAACAGGAGGGGTCCCAGGACTGACCCCTGTGGGACTCCACTTGTGACTGGTTTAGAGTCAGACATGGCGCCTGCCACTCTTACCGTGTGGGTTCTGTCTGAGAGCCAATTGGCAACCCATCTTGTGACATGGGGGTTGATATTTAAGCTGGTGAGTTTGTCTATGATTCCTGAGTGTGGGATGGTGTCGAACACCTTAGTGAGGTCCAGATATGCTGTGGGGACCACCTTCCCTTTATCTATGGCCTTGGTGACTGTTTCAAAGAAATTGACCAAGTTCTGGAGGCAAGATCTGCCTTTAACAAAGCCGAACTGGGTGGGGTCCAGTTGCTGGAGGTTCCCAATGTCCCTGTTAATGAGCTCCATGACAATGCGTTCTATGGCTTTGCAGACCAAGCTTGTGAAGCTTATAGGGCAGTAGTTCCCAGGGTCAGTTGTGGCACCACCTTTGTGGAGTGGTACAACTGTTGCTGTACGCCATTATTTGGGTACATAGCCTGTAGAGAGGCTGAGTTTGAATAGTGTTTTGAGATGGGGGGGTTAGTTCATTTTGAAGTTCATTTAAGACACAACCTGGGATACCATCTGGTCCCATTAATGCTGTGTTTTTGGCCTTTGCAAGGGCTGTCTTTACTTGTGTGTCTGAGATATCTGAAGCACCACATTCTACTGGGATGGGTGCTAGCCCCTTTGGTGGAGGGAGGGGTGAAGTTTGCACTGAACTTATCAGCCAGGATGATGGCAATGTCGGTTGGTTCAGTGTATTTATGGCAATTATGCACTAGCTCGGAGCATATCTGAAGTTTGCCCCTAGACTCTTGACGTAGTTAAAGAAGGCCTTGTGGTTATCCGTAGAGTCATTGGCTATTTTTCTTTCGAAGTTGGCCTTGGATGATTTAATGAGGGAGCGCAGTTTTTTACTGATGTTAATCAGAGATGCCTTCTTATTTTGGGATTTTGTTCTATCTTGCAGGAGTTTCCTCCTTATGTTGTAAAGTTTATTTATGGCCAGGGTCCACCAGACTGGCTTCCTCTTTTTTGAGGAGTTGCTCTTGGTTTTACTTGGGATGGCTTGGTCCATGCATTCTTGAAGGTGTTCATAGCATGCGCTTTTAAAGGATTCTGCTGATGGGTCATCATTTTCCATTTGATTGGGAGCTTTGAAACTTCCCACCTCAGTCTTGAGGAGTGTGAAGTTGGCTTTAGAGAAGTTTTTTACCTTGATTTCCTTGACTTGGGGGGGGGGGTCTGGATGTGGATGTCCAGTGTGATTCATTTGTGATCTGATCTTACCAATGACGAGTTTACCTCGGATGTGGAACATAGGTTCCCCATGTTGGTGATGACCAGGTCCATTATGTTGTCACCTCTTGTGCGAGTGGTGACAAGCTGTTCCAGGGCGTTTGAGTTTATAAACTCAAGGAAGCGTTGGGCTAGGGCGTGAGTAGTTTTCCCAGTCAATGTTTGGTACTTCACAAGTCACCCAGTAGCATGGTGTTGGGTAGAATCTTCATACTTTCTAATGTTCTCAGGAATGCTGCGTGAGGGTCCTGAGACAAGGTGGGAGATCTGTAGCAAGCTATAAATTGAACAGTCAATTTACCCGCTGTCAGTTGCATTTGGATGGTCTCAGATTCCGCATGCTGTGCTACTAGCCTGGAGGTGTGGGTGTTCTTGTTAAATATGGACACATCCCCTTCTTTTGTGTTCCGGTCCTGGTTTTGGGACCTAAAGGTATGGTAGGAGTTATAGCCTGGTAGTGCTGGGGTGCTCTCTGGAGCCTTGAACCAGGTTTCTGTCACTGCACATATGTCGATTTCTTCCATACTAAGGAGAGCCTCGAGTGCATGCATCTTGAGGTTTAGACTTCTGGCGTTGAGCAGCATTACCCTCAGTTTTTGTTTATTATTGTTGTTTATGGAGGCGGGTTTGTCTTTTGAGCCTTGCCTAAAAAAGGCAGTATTGGGGCGGCAAGAGTCTTGGCCAGTATTCGAAAGCCCAGGGGGCGACAGGTGCAAGTCATCTCTGGCAAAGCAACGTGGCTTGTCAGGCATGTCGTCTCAGGCTGACAAGTACTGGATCCCCTTTGAATGACATCAGTAGTTTAACCAGTTGTTGAAACTGAACATTTTTTTTTCGTATGCTGGCATCATTTTGGGTGAGGGCAGGATGCTACAATTAGTCAGAGTCATACCAGCCTGGGCTACGTGGTTAGAGAGCTCCTCTATGTCTCTTTTCATGTAGTCCAGGGAGGTACGTCTCAGGTCATTTATGCCAACATGTACAATAACAGAGTCATATCTATACTTGTTGTGGAGTGACCTAAGTGCATGTGTTATGCAGCGGATTCTGGCACCCAACAGGCAGCTTACGGTAACCTTCTCCTTGTTAAGTCTAGTGAGTGGGACGTCTGTGTGTCTGATGATAGAATCACCAATTACTAGTGTGTTAAGTGTGTTATTTAGCCTTAGGAGCTGTTTTTGCTTGGCACACTAACGTTGTGATGTATGTGTTACCTGGTTTCTGTTGTGGGGTGGGGGTTGCTTGGGTGTATGCTTAGGAGGTCTCTGTTGTTTAGGCAGGTTCTTATTTAGAGCCTCCGAGTATGTTTTTGTGTGTTTCTGAGAGTTGTTTGCTGGTGCAGCTATGGCTGGTCTATTTGAGTCTGGTAATGTGGTGCTAGTGTTGCCCTTCCCCTTGTGACTGGATGATCCAGTCGTGGGTTGAGAGAGCTTAGCCTCCAGCTTGGCTGTGTAACTGTATCTCTCACATATGTTTGTGTTGGTTGGGAGGAGAAGGGGGTTGTCTGTGTACATGAGGCAACTGTAACATTGCCTCAGTATGTCCAGATTCACCAGCTGGACCGGAGAGTACACCTGAAGCTGTCGCTTGAACATGCCTGAATAGATAGCTTGGACTGTATTGCTGATTGGATGAGTAAAGAGCCTTATACTTCCTGAGTATAGGGCTGAAGTGCCA